>NC_047107.1:91379521-91536287 GCF_902500255.1 Thalassophryne amazonica | reverse complement strand
AGACTCAAAACTAAAAGTTAGCAGTTAGCTGTAGGTTCTGCTAAATTTTTTTTTTTTTTATCAGTTTATTGGTTACTAACTGAAAAGTTAGCTTTTATTAGTGGTTATCGAAGCTAACTTTTGGCTAGCTGTGCCTATCACTGTGCCTCGCAAACATGGGTTCTGACCAAATAAATGTGGAAATTACCAGCAAAGCACGGCAGTTGCTCTGTTGTTGGCTGCGCAAAAGAAAACAAGTCTTCTTTTAACCTCTATGTCTGAGGATCTGAAGACCAGTTGGATTGTTTCATGTAAATGTACCACAACAACTTCAAAAGTGTTGCGTGTGTGATAACCATTTTATGTGTTTTACTGTGTGTAGAGTGATAGCTTGTTGATTGTGTTATTGGCATGGAAGCTAATGTTGCTAATGTTATGCCTGAAACACAGAGTATTGCATGCGCACTACTCGACTGCCGTCACTGACACGCACAAGTGTGTATTACACTGGGCTGTGTTTCAGTTACATTTGTGTTACATTGATGCTCAGTCGTGTTTGTCCATCTGTATGTGGCCCTGTGATGGACTGGCGTTCTGTCCAGGGGCCTCTCACCCTATGGTTAATGGGATAGGCTCCAGCGCCTCCACCCCCAGGTGACCCTTAATGGAGTAAGCGGGTATAGAAAATGAATGAAATTCCTGAAAGCACATGTTGTGTTCAACATGGTGATGACATGGACAAAATGCATGCGTGCGTGCACAAAGACACGCCCAAGTCATGTAAAGGAGCATAATATGTGGGCTTTAAGGTTTCAGAAAAATGTAGTTTTGAGTTAATTTAGAGCTCTGCTGCAAATGACCTCTAGGAAATTACTATTTACATTTCAGCATCTGTCATACTTTGAAACAATTCTCTCAGATGTCAAAGATGAGCAAAGCTCTCAGGCTTGACTTTGTTTTAAAATGCCTCCAGTTACATTCTGACTAATAAGATCCATTTATAGTTGTAAAGATGTCTGTAGCTCAGTTTATTCTCAAATGAGAATGCCAGCTTCATTAATTGAAATTATGGATAATAAAAAATTCAAATAATTGCTATTGTTTGGGTTTGACTAACTGACTGATAAGACATATTGCATTTCAGTTTCATATCATTTTAGCATTATTTTTTTCTGTAGATATTACAATATTATATCAGTCAGAATCCATTGCATCAGCATTGCAATATGACAAAGATTTTGACTCATTAGCGTTCTAATGGCCCAGTCACACGGCACACGACGATTCCCGAATGAAGGGAAAAAGTTTTAAAAAGTCACAATTCGTTGAGAAAAGGTGGACGAAAGAGCTTTATAACCGAATAGCCTGCGAAGCAAGAGCGCAAAAGGGACGAAAGAGGAACTAAACAAAACCGAAGCTAATGATCTCAACGCTTTAAACGAAATGCTCCTGTAGCCACAGCTGGAGCAGTGTGTCTACATCTCTGCATTCCAGGACTTGGCGCTGGGACGGAGCTCATAGCGTCTGAGTCCTGGAGAACCCACAAACAGAAGCTGTGGAGATCTGTGTGCATGTCAGTGGACCCGCCTGCTTTGGTTCCTCGTCCAGAACAAAAGAGGGATCATCTCCTTCGTCATCAGAACACTCACTGTCTGTCGACACGCTGTGAGCTCTGTCTTGCTCCAATTTAAAATAAATAAATAAATAAAAAATTCTGGTGTTCCATGGTCACTGCTCTGTCACTGTATTACATTATTAATCAGAGCAGTAAATTGATCAGTCAGTGTGAACGCCACGCATTGACTCCTGGCGGTTATTCCACCAGCTGCAGCTGATCCACAACGTGAATTCTGCCTTCCAGAACAGCTCTTTATGTAATCATTTGAATTATCTACCTGTTACCACATGTACAGAAGGGCTGGATTGTCATTCCTACGCTCATATTGTTATATTTAATAAAAAATAATAAGCGCACGTTGGAGCCGCTGCTGCTGCGTTCAAGTACCGTCGGAAATTACACAACTTTTTTGTTTCAAGTTCAGCAGTTGGGCAATTCCATATGTGTCGTACGAGACATTCAGAGATGCATTTCCAGCCTGGTCAGACAGTGTTAGAACAAGTACCTACATTTGGGTGCAGATAGCTTGTGATTCCACTGGGCATATTGCCTTGTGCATACTTTTGATCAGAAATGTTTTTGGGGGAAACAGGCAAAAAAATCAAACATGTTGTATGGGACAAAAATTGGCAAAATTCTTTCCAGTAAATTCAACACTAAAAGACTGAGTAGAATGGAGACAGATTCATGTAACCATGCTGGAAATGTTCCCTAGAGTCTGAAAAGAAGCCAAATGAAACCTTTTCTCATATGACTATTTTTTATTAAATGCAGAGACTTTACAAAAGTACAGGGCAGTATGTCGTACGGGACATCATAAATGTGTTGTATGGGACGCGCTGAAAAATGATATGGTTTATCCCAAAACAGTTCTATAATTGTCATTTCAGTTAAGGTTGTTGCAGCATATGCTGTAGAATATCTAAATGACTGATTTTGTGCTTGATAAATTATCTTATTACCATGTGTGCAGGAAAACTGAGGTTGTATGTCGTGTGGAACACGTCATATAAGAATGTGTCGTATGGGATAAACGACTTAACATGTAGGTTACAAGGCTACAAATACCTCAATCCTAGCAGGTTTTCAAGCAACGTACATTTTTGATACAATGGTCTTGAACCTAGAATAGAAAATAGTTAGTTTGTTTTTGGTAAGAAGACAGATAATTAGAACTTGAATTCTTAGACAAAATGTGAACATGAGAACAAACAAACAAGATTTTAAAAATGTATGAAAAACTCAATTTTATTGTTGTATTATGGTATGTCAAAGCTACACATAAGCCCCTTTCACACCGGGGCTGCTTCGAGTTGTTTCATATAGCGTCATGACGATGCAGGAATGTCTGCATCAGGTGCGTGCAGCAGCGGGCAGAAAGGAGGTGAGGACGAGCCTGCAGGTCTCTGCACAGAGAAATCAGAGTGCACAGTCTGGCTGCAGCCAAACTGTGCACTCTGATTTGTCTGTGCAGAGGACCTGCAGGCTACGTCCTCACCTCCTTTCTGCCCCGCTGCTGCACGCACCTGATGCAGACATTCCTGCATCGTCATGACGCTATATGAAACAACTCGAAGCAGCCCCGGTGTGAAAGGGGCTTATGTGTAGCTTTGACATACCATAATACAACAATAAAAATTGAGTTTTTCATACATTTTTAAAATCTTGTTTGTTTGTTCTCATGTTCACATTTTGTCTAAGAATTCAAGTTCTAATTATCTGTCTTCTTACCAAAAACAAACTAACTATTTTCTATTCTAGGTTCAAGACCATTGTATCAAAAATGTACGTTGCTTGAAAACCTGCTAGGATTGAGGTATTTGTAGCCTTGTAACCTACATGTTAAGTCGTTTATCCCATACGACACATTCTTATATGACGTTTGTTCCACACGACATACAACCTCAGTTTTCCTGCACACATGGTAATAAGATAATTTATCAAGCACAAAATCAGTCATTTAGATATTCTACAGCATATGCTGCAACAACCTTAACTGAAATGATAATTATAGAACTGTTTTGGGATAAACCATATCATTTTTCAGCGCGTCCCATACAACACATTTATGATGTCCCGTACGACATACTGCCCTGTACTTTTGTAAAGTCTCTGCATTTAATAAAAAATAGTCATATGAGAAAAGGTTTCATTTGGCTTCTTTTCAGACTCTAGGGAACATTTCCAGCATGGTTACATGAATCTGTCTCCATTCTACTCAGTCTTTTAGTGTTGAATTTACTGGAAAGAATTTTGCCAATTTTCTTTGTCCCATACAACATGTTTGATTTTTTTGCCTGTTTCCCCCAAAAAACATTTCTGATCAAAAGTATGCACAAGGCAATATTGCCCAGTGGAATCACAAGCTATCTGCACCCAAATGTAGGTACTTGTTCTAACACTGTCTGACCAGGCTGGAAATGCATCTCTGAATGTCTCGTACGACACATATGGAATTGCCCAACTGCTGAACTTGAAACAAAAAAGTTGTGTAATTTCCGACGGTACTTGAACGCAGCAGCAGCGGCTCCAACGTGCGCTTATTATTTTTTATTAAATATAACAATATGAGCGTAGGAATGACAATCCAGCCCTTCTGTACATGTGGTAACAGGTAGATAATTCAAATGATTACATAAAGAGCTGTTCTGGAAGGCAGAATTCACGTTGTGGATCAGCTGCAGCTGGTGGAATAACCGCCAGGAGTCAATGCGTGGCGTTCACACTGACTGATCAATTTACTGCTCTGATTAATAATGTAATACAGTGACAGAGCAGTGACCATGGAACACCAGAATTTTTTATTTATTTATTTATTTTTAAATTGGAGCAAGACAGAGCTCACAGCGTGTCGACAGACAGTGAGTGTTCTGATGACGAAGGAGATGATCCCTCTTTTGTTCTGGACGAGGAACCAAAGCAGGCGGGTCCACTGACATGCACACAGATCTCCACAGCTTCTGTTTGTGGGTTTCTCCAGGACTCAGACGCTATGAGCTCCGTCCCAGCGCCAAGTCCTGGAATGCAGAGATGTAGACACACACTGCTCCAGCTGTGGCTACAGGAGCATTTCGTTTAAAGCGTTGAGATCATTAGCTTCGGTTTTGTTTAGTTCCTCTTTCGTCCCTTTTGCGCTCTTGCTTCGCAGGCTATTCGGTTATAAAGCTCTTTCGTCCACCTTTTCTCAACGAATTGTGACTTTTTAAAACTTTTTCCCTTCATTCGGGAATCGTCGTGTGCCGTGTGACTGGGCCATTAGAACGCTAATGAGTCAAAATCTTTGTCATATTGCAATGCTGATGCAATGGATTCTGACTGATATAATATTGTAATATCTACAGAAAAAAATAATGCTAAAATGATATGAAACTGAAATGCAATATGTCTTATCAGTCAGTTAGTCAAACCCAAACAATAGCAATTATTTGAATTTTTTATTATTATCCATAATTTCAATTAATGAAGCTGGCATTCTCATTTGAGAATAAACTGAGCTACAGACATCTTTACAACTATAAATGGATCTTATTAGTCAGAATGTAACTGGAGGCATTTTAAACAAAGTCAAGCCTGAGAGCTTTGCTCATCTTTGACATCTGAGAGAATTGTTTCAAAGTATGACAGATGCTGAAATGTAAATATGTAATTTCCTAGAGGTCATTTGCAGCAGAGCTCTAAATTAACTCAAAACTACATTTTTCTGAAACCTTAAAGCCCACATATTATGCTCCTTTACATGACTTGGGCGTGTCTTTGTGCACGCACGCATGCATTTTTGTCCATGTCATCACCATGTTGAACACAACATGTGCTTTCAGGAATTTCATTCATTTTCTATACCCGCTTACTCCAATTAAGGGTCACCTGGGGGGTGGAGGCGCTGGAGCCTATCCCATTAACCATAGGGTGAGAGGCCCCTGGACAGAACGCCAGTCCATCACAGGGCCACATACAGATGGACAAACACGACTGAGCATCAATGTAACACAAATGTAACTGAAACACAGCCCAGTGTAAATACACACTTGTGCGTGTCAGTGACGGCAGTCGAGTAGTGCGCATGCAATACTCTGTGTTTCAGGCATAACATTAGCAACATTAGCTTCCATGCCAATAACACAATCAACAAGCTATCACTCTACACACAGTAAAACAACATAAAATGGTTATCACACACGCAACACTTTTGAAGTTGTTGTGGGTACATTTACATGAAAGCAATCCAACTGGTCTTCAGATCCTCAGACATAGAGGTTAAAAGAAGACTTGTTTTCTTTTGCGCAGCCAACAACAGAGCAACTGCCGTGCTTTGCTGGTAATTTCCACATTTATTTGGTCAGAACCCATGTTTGCGAGGCACAGTGATAGGCACAGCTAGCCAAAAGTTAGCTTCGATAACCACTAATAAAAGCTAACTTTTTCAGTTAGTAAACCAATAAACTGATAAAAAAAAATAAAAAATTTAGCAGAACCTACAGCTAACTGCTAACTTTTAGTTTTGAGTCAGTACGCAGTCAGCTAAGCCAGTTTCAAGTTTAAGCACCGCAAGTGCTGCTGGGTAAATTCAAAGGCGATCACAGACTAAAAACAAACAAAAATCCAGAGCTTCTGTCTTTGTGCACCTGGCCCGCTGCTACAAAAAAAAAAAAAAAAAGGAAAAAGAAGAAGCATTTTTTTTTTTTTTTCATCATGTTAATAATAGACTGCAGGGTGATTCTATGGTAATGGAATTACAATCGGAGCACATTTTTAATGGGGAGCTAAAATATGTCCAGATTTTCCCGTCGTCATAATTCCGTTACCATAGAATCACCCTGCATGCATGAGACCCTGAAAACTTGCTAAAACAAATATTCCAAATAATCTGTGTCCGCTATGTTTAACCTGCATGGAATATAATAAACGCAAAATGTATTTCAGACATTCAATATATATTACTCTGGAACAAACTGGACAAACAATGCTGTAAAGGACAATAATGAGGGCATTAAAGAGCAAATTTCACTTTCCCCCAGAACAACATGAACAGAAAGCTCACAGCGATTCCCATTGAAAATAATAAACAACCTGAGCTTCTCGCATGTTTAAATAAAACAAACACAATAACAATGTCTAAAAACCCAGAAAATATATTCACCAGTTTTAGGCACAATATACAAAGAGTTTAATGTTGCGATGTTAATGATGTTGTTCATGTGCAGCGGTTAAATTGCAACCTGATCAGAGCATCTCATTTCTCAGTGTAAGTGAGATCTCGCAGAGCGGCAAACTCTCCAAAGTTTTGCAGGATTTGAAACCTCAATAGGGCAAATGATCTGGGTTTATAGACGTTGTTATTGTGTTTGTTTTATGTAAACCTGCGAGAAGCTCAAGGTGTTTCACCATTATTTACAGTGGGCAGGGAATTGCTGTGAGCCGCGATCACTTCATGTTCATGTCATTCTAGAGGAAGCTGAAGTTTGCTCTTTAATGCCCTGCTTATTGTCCTTTACAGCACTGTTTGTTCCAGAGTAATATATATAAAATGTTTGAAACTTGGTTTGTGTCTATGAAGTTCCACGCAAGTTAAACGTAGCAGACACAGAATATTTGGAATATTTGTTTTAGCAAGTTTTCAGGGTCTAATGCAGCAGTCTCTTAATGAGCTGGCTCATAGAAAATCATGTGGGGGTGGCTGGATGACTGACTCCGATTTTGATGAAATTTTCACCATATACCCTTCAAGTAGATTGGAATGGCAAAGTCAGTTTTTTTCCCCATCAGGCAAAATTTTACTTGAATTTTGGTCAGTTCAAAATTTGATGTCAAAATGGCCCCAGATTGTGTTACATTAAAAATATAGTAAAACTGGCCAACTTTGACATATCCGTTCTCAATTCTCAACAGGTAGACAGAAAAAGTGAGTGTGATTCCTCATACGGGGTGCCAGTGACATTCAAAAACCACTGTTCATGTAGCATATTTCCTTATATTTCTGTAATTGACACTTTTTGAATCCCATAGGTGAAGACTTTCAGAGCCAAATCTAGGTGAGCAGGAAATTTGAAATTTATCATAAATCAGTCAATTTTCCACTTATTTCAGCAAATAAGATGTCCTTTCCTATGTTTACCAGTACACAGAATCAGTGTATATGGTTATTTTGGTGATTAGAGGTCAAGGTCATTCTCAAATTTTACAATTTTTTACATATCTTTTGTACTTTACAGGACATTTTAGCACTTAGATAAAATTTAGTTTGTGACTACATCAATTGATAGAACACATTGTTAGCATAAAGTTAATTCCCAACATGCACATAATTCATTTTATTGTGTAAAAAGTATACAAAAAGTATATATAAATACACAACGTACATTTTGATATAATACTACAAGAGAAACTCATATGAGATAATACTAAAATCTTACAAATTTAACTGGATGGCATTATAATATTAATCAAAAAGTTTTTTTGAATATGTTAACAGATGGAGACTGTACTACATGTTCTGGAAGACTGTTCCATAAACAAACTGTTCTGTTACTAAAAAAGGATTTCCTAATATTAAGTCTAGTTCTGTTTACTTCAACACTATAAGGATGGCCCCTCAAACCTGCATAATGTCTTAAGGTAAAGAAAATTCTAAAGTCTAATGATTCAAAACCATGCATAATTTTATACATTTCTAATAGATCTCCTGTAATTCTTCTGTTTTCTAAGCTACTAATACCCAGTTCTCTAAGTCTGTCCTCATATGGTATATGATATAATTCAGGAACTAATTTGGTTGCCCATCTCTGTACCTTTTCCACGACCTGTTTATCCCTCTCCAGGTGAGGAGACCAGACCTGGGAACAATACTCAAGATGAGGCCTAACAAAAGATTTGTACAGTACTAAAAACGAGGTTTTGTCTATATAAGTGAAACAACGCTTAATCATTACCAGCATTCGGTTTGCCTTTGCTGCAGCATTTGCTATATACTTAGAAAATGACAGATTGTAATTAAGACGCCAAGGTCTATTTCTTCAGTTACCACTTGGAGGGGCACCTCATTCATAAAATATCTATATTTAGGGTTTTTCTTACCTACATGCAACACCTTACACTTTGAGTGAGTCATTAAAACACAAAAGCTATTCACATGTCCATTCGACTAGTTTATCAATATCTCCTTGTACCATTTGTGAATCAACCAAAGACAAAATTTGGTGATAAACATTTGTATCACTGGCAAATATTTTACATTTTGTTTGTAATACCCCAGGTAAATCATTTATGAAGACTAAAGAAAATAACAGGCCTATAAGACAACCTTGGGGAACTCCAGTTGATACATTCATTCAACTTGATTTTGAACCATTTACACATACTCTCTGCCTCCTGTCTGTAAGGAAATCCTCAATCCGGTTTAACACATTACCAACCACACCATATTTTCTCAACTTGTACATCAATCTCGCATGTGGGACAGAATCAAAGGCCTTTCTAAAATCTAAATACAACACATCAAAGGGTCTCCCTTCATCATATAACTTAGTCCATTCTTCTAGAGTATCTAACAAATTTGTGGTATAGTCAGTTGAATATAGGTTGAAGAGGATTTGCAAATCATTGTATTCTGTTTTTATTTACATTTTACACAACGTCCCAACTTCACTGGAATCGGGGTTGTAATTTCACGCTATATTCACATCAGTAGCATTTATGATAGTTGACCAATCAGTATTTCTTAGCATTCCACATAGTTTACCACAGTCTGCTTTATTATAATCATACCTGAATAGGTAATTGCTACACTCTCTACCAACATCGACATTGAAATTCCACAGCAACACACTGTGATCAGCTTTTTACATTTAGTTCATTCGAAGACAGTACTAGGTCTAAGTAACTTGGAGCATTTAACCCCCTTTGTCTAATAGGCTCCTTTACATGTTGCACAAGAAATAAATCACAAAATCTCTGGGAAACAGAGTTCTCCATATCAGATACCATACAGTTTATCTAATCTATGTTTGGTAAATTGAAGTCACCACTGACTAGGATTTTTCCCTTACTTATCCTTGAAGCTACTTCAAACTGATTCATCAGGCTAACATTATAATCCTCACTGGAGTCTCCTTTCCTGTAAACCACACCTATCAGACTGACATGTTCAGCATGATTCCTCAACCAGCCCCATAGGGTGTCTTTAACATTCATGTCATTTAGTACATTACAAAATTCAACATTACGAGGTCTATTAGAAAAGTATCCGACCTTATTATTTTTTTCAAAAACCATATGGATTTGAATCACGTGTGATTACATCAGACATGCTTGAACCCTCGTGGGCATGCAAGAGTTTTTTCACGCCTGTCGGTTACGTCATTCGCCTGTGGGCAGTCTTTGAGTGAGGAGTCGTCCACCTGCTCGTCGATTTTTTTCATTGTTTAGGAATGGCTCAGAGACTGTTGCTTTGTTTGATAAAAATTTTTTCAAAACTGTAAGGCACAACTGAGTGGACACCATTCAATAAATTCAGCTGGTTTTCGGTAAAAATTTTAATGGCTGATGAGAGATTTTGGTCTGGTAGTGTCGCTTTAAGGACGGTCCACGGCGCCTGACGGCGATCTGCGCTTCGAGGCGGCAGCGTCTCGCCGTTTCAAGTTGAAAACTTCCACATTTCAGGCTCTGTTGACCCAGGAAGTCGTCAGAGAACAGAGAACTTTCAGAAGAAGTCGGCATGAGGAGTTTATTCGGACATTCCATTGTTAACGGTCATTTTGTAATGAAAGAACGTGCGGGCAGAGTCGCATGTCGGGCTGGACCCGACCGCGGGGGGTCACGGCAGGAAAAACACCTCCGTTGGAAATCTTAACGGGCAAGTTGGAACATGCCCAAGCTGTTAAACAATTTCTCAGTTACTCACTTGTTGAAAGCCATTAAAAGCCGCCTGAATTCTACAAATGGTTTTCAACACGGAGGTGTTTTTCCTGTCGCGGCGCACACAGATTTGCCGAGTCGTCACGGAAAGGACTCGGCGAATTTGCGCGTACGTCTTTCATTAAAAAAATGTCCTTAAACAGTGTAATGTCCGCATAAATTCCTCATGCCGGCCTCTTCTGAATCTTCTCTGTTCTCTCACGATGTCCTGGGTGAATTAAGCCTTAAATTAGGATGTTTTCAGCTCGAAACAGGCCGACGACAGTGCCTGGAAGCGCTGCAGGACGTCCCGCTCCGTGGGAAGTCCTTACACCGACAGAAACACCCCATAATCTCTCATCAGCCGTTAAACTTTTCACAGAAAACCAGCTTAATTTCTCGAATAGTGTCCACTCGGATATTCCTCACAGGTCCAGAAAAAATTTTGATAAAGCAACGCGCACCGTCTCGAGCAGCGTGTGAAACAAAGGAATTCAGCCGAGAGGGCGGGACCACATCTCACTCAAGGCCTGCCCACAGGGAAATGACGTCACCGACACGCGTGAAAAAACTCAGGCATGCGCACGAGGGTTCAAGCATGATTGGTGTAATCGCATGTCATTCAAATCCATATAGTTAAAAATGGTTCCCATATGGTTTCCATAGTAGAGAAGCTTGAATCTTCGACTGGACTGGGTTGCTTGACATGAGGACATTTCGCTTCAAATCACAGAAGCTTCCTCAGCTAAAATTCTTGCTCTGGTAGTCTGACTTCTGTCTTGACTCTTGTAGAGAAGAATAAACCAGAAGCCAACAAAAGCTGGAGTTTTTTAACCTAACCAGACCCCACCTACCGAGAGGCTGACTGCTATAGGCTAGTGACTTAACAATAGCTCTAATTAGCACCTATTGTGCTCTAGTTAGCACTCTCCTAATGACAGGACGCCTCCCCTGATGGCTCCCTTGACAACTCTCTCCTGATGACGTGAATGACTCATTACCATGAACAAAAGACTGAAACTGCTTTGACCTGAGTACCACATTGTAAACAGGGGACAAAGCTTGTCTGAGACCCGCTCCGCAGTTAAGGCTGGGTTTCAACTGTTTTACAAAGAATGCTTCCTTGACACCTCTCTCAAACCATTTCTTCTCTCTGGCTAAGATTTTAACTTCCTTGTCCTCAAACGTGTGGTTAGTGTCTTTCAGGTGGAGATGAACTGCAGACTGAGGTCCACTGGTGACCTCTCTGCGGTGCTGGTATAGCCTCTTGTGTAAAAGTTGCTTCGTCTCACCTATGTAGTGTTCATTACAGTTTTCCTGACATCTGATATGATACACTACATTGCTCTGTTTGTAACTAGGGATCCTGTCCTTAGGGTGAACTAATTTCTGTCTCAAGGTGTTGACTGGTTTAAAGTAAACTGGGATTTTGTGCTGTCTGAAGATCCTCTGTAGATTTTCCTCTACTCCTGCTAAATAAGGGAGAGACACTCTTCTTCTTGTCTCCGTCTCCTGTCTATCTGGTCTCTTTGTTTTCTGGGACTTCTGCACTTTGTCCAGGGACCATCGTGGGTACCCACATACTGTGAGGGCTTTCCGTACAAGTTGTTGCTCTTTAGCCCTTCCCTCTGCAGTTGTGGGCACCTGTAGGGCTCTGTGTTGAAGAGTCCTGATCACCCCGAGCTTGTGTTCAAGGGGGTGGTTTGAGCCAAAGAGTAGATATTGGTCAGTGTAAGTGGGTTTTCTGTAAACCTCTGTCTGGAGCTGCCTGTTCTCTCCAATCGTCAGACTTACTGCCAATACAAAATTCTTTTTCCAGACAGTTTTCCTTGGACAGTTCAGGGGATGCAAAGGTCCTCGGATCAACATGTGGATACATACCACATCCATCCACCCACAATAAATTATTAATTGTTATGTTAATTAATAAGGGTTATTAGCTTCTGTTCCTGAGATTGGAGAGACTGGGCATAGTGAAAGTTTTTTTCTATCTTATAATGGCTGTTCATTGTGGAATCATGCAGCTAAAAAGTTGGTGGCATTCTTATTTCTGCAGACCTCCGTGTAAACACAATGGGAAATCTCAATGTCAGCAAAAACAACCAATGTTATGTCTGTATGTTGGACAATAAGTCAACAAACTAGAGATGCATGATCCACATTTTTTCACTTCCATTCCGGATACCTGAATTTTGATATCCACCGATACCAATACTATTCCCATACCACAGCTCTGTTTGCTTTAATATATTAGCATTTTTGTTGATTTTTGTATGAGGATAGTTTCTATCCCCAGTTATACTGCTTCACCGTGAAGTGGTATAGAGGATTTTCTTAAAAAGAACACCTGAAAGTTCAGCTACAATTTGCCAGAAGGTACATCTAAGGGCCTGGTCCCACTGAGGAGAGGATTAATTGCGCATGAATTGAGTATACAAATCGCGGGCGTTCGTTGTCGTCCGCAACAAAAATGGCCAAAAATGACAAATGTCCCAGTATGAACTACGGATATATTAATAATATATAGCGAATATATGATGAACAATCACGGTTATATAACGCATGTAGTGAGGAAACTGATCGACACATTGAGATTATCACGGCAGTATTACGGGTGTATTATGAATGCATCGCGCACGTGTTGCACGTGCACGGCATCAGCATTGCGGTCATAAAATAAACACACTCGGGTCGTCGGCATCACTATTCACACCAACAATAAAGCCTCTGGAGCATTTGCTGGACTTGGACAAGTTGATCACAGAGATTTGTCATGCGAGGGTTAACTGTTCATGAGTTTGGGGAGCGGGAGGGGGGAAGCCGCTCTGGGTGTGAGACGATTTTTTTTTTTTTTTGAGTGAGTTGTGGATAAACAGCAACTCTTCCTTTTGTTGGTGTTAAATAAAAGTCCTGGATTGCAGCAGCTACATCTTTGTGGATTTACACAGCCGGACCGGCACTGACTGGCAGGTACATCGCTTTCTGCCACACTTTGGGTTTACGTGACGCGTTTGTTATGCATTCACAGACTGTCCGCAAATCAGCTGCAAAGTAGATGTAATAAAAACGCTTTATTCGTGGCCAGTTTGTATGCATTCACTACAACATATTTTAGTTTGTGATTTGGACATGATGGGCACGATATATATTTGTTTTACACACTGTCCTGGTCCGCTGTCAAGCCGCAAATCCCCGTCAGTTGCGGTTAACAGCAGATATACAGCGCATAGAGTGAGTATGTATTGTGTATGAATTACGTATATATGGAGTATGTAAGGCGGATGTCATCTGCATTCAGATTTTTGAACAGCTCAAAAATCCTGGCTGCGGACATGCGTACCTCTGCGGATGTTCGGATGACGGCCGACTCATACAGGCATGTTACTCGGATATTGCGGATTTTGGCGAATATGGGCCAATTCTGTGCGCAATCCATACATAAATCCTTCTAAACGCCAGTGGGACAGGGCTCTAAGATACAAACCTAGTTTTGATGTTTAGGTGAATCAATTAAGTACTTTTATTTAGTTATTTATGGTGGTTTCTTGTGGTAATTTGGAAAAGCGGAAACGTGCTCCTTCATTAAAATGGTACTTGTATGCAATGTTTGGGGCGCCCCTGTGGGGGGGGGGGGGGGGGGGGAAATCAAATCTTGATTGATGAGAAATGGAAGGTCTTGAAAAAAAAAAAATCAGAAACTTTATAAAGAAAAGACAGCGCTGTCTCCGTCTCTCCCTCGCCAAGAAATTAGCTCTTTCAAATGCTGAAACACACGCAAATGTAAAAGAACTAAATAAATATGATTAATGGTATACATGTTTATGTACATGTAAAACAGGGCCATTGTTGGGTTAGTGGCTGAAGTTTCTCTCTCTTGAACATCAGATAGCACACCCGGAGTTATGGGGTAAAAACAGCAAGAATGGTGACAAAGGTCAGTTTCACTTTGTACAGACGTCAAAAGTTAAAGTTGCTCCAATTTTTGTAAAATGTTATGCAAATTATTGGTTAAGTTAATAGGGTTTTAAAAAGGAATAGTTTGCACCATGTGTCATGCTTTAGTTGTCACGTTACAGGGTAACATATGCCACATGCCATACGTCCACATTGACATTTACTTTGGAAACCAAGCATTCAACACAGTCAAAACTATTCCATTTATTCAGCCAATAATGTGTACCACTTTTTACCAAAATTGGAGCATTTTTAAATTTTGCCCCTGTGTAATTCGTCACTGGCCCCAACCTGGCCGACATACTCAAACACTGATTTATGAAGAACATTCATGCCAAATCTGATGCTTGTATCACCAAGTGAACAATTCTGGCCAAATGTCATACTTATCTGCTCTACTACTGCAAACATTGCACGTTGCTGTCTTACTTTGCGGTGTTTTTAGTATAAAATATTTCTGGTTCTGGATCTGAAAACTCCACAAGTTGTATCAGAAATTTCCAATATGTGAATTATGTTGATAATGGAACCTGATACCAACATTGGATGGGATCAGCCCCATCCGTACAACAAACATGTGACCCTTAATTGAAATAAGTCGATTTAAAAAATGAATGAATAAGTCAACAAAGTACTTATAGTAACAGGCCTAGCCAAACTCGCCAGTCTGCCTGAGTTTTTATCATCTAGAACCCAAGACGGTTCCATGGTGTCATGGATGGAACAAAGCACAGCACTGACACTTGGTTCCAGACTTCAACGGACAACAAAGAGAGATGCTTAATTTTCACCGCATGTTTACAATACAAGAACACATTTGAGTAACCAGTTCCTTTAACAATGTAATAGACTCTTGCTATTGACCTGGTAATGTGCACAAATCACAAACTGCTATTAGTACAGCATCCATTGTTCTTTAAACTACCAAAGGTAATTGACATGCACAAACCTAACTTTTGAGATCAAATTCATCAACTGTGTTCTGTACAGCTTCAGTGCCATGATGTCCCTCTTTATCGTGCAATAATCACAGTAGAATATGGCACCATATCAATAGCCACTGTGAAAGGAATAATATCACCAGCAATATATATTGTAACTTAGTGAACCCCTAGTGATAAAAATATTGTTGCATATCCTGCTAACAATCAAACAAACAAACAAATACCAATGACATTTTTACATCCTTTGCGAACGTAGTAACTCTGAGTAAACACAATGGTGCCATACTGAAACTATTGCAACAATTTTGCATGCATGCATACATCCTTACACAGTGATATGTTGCATTATGAGCAATGACAAAACACTGAAAAATAATTTGTGACTGTGCCATGTTTTTCCAGGGTTGCCAACTTTGAGACCTTGGCGAGAGTGAGACTCTGCATGTGCATTTTGTACAACTATGGTCATAACAGTCCCTAGTTGCACAAACATTTCACAATTGATATCTCTATTACAGACAGTATTTTATGATGGCACAATCAAATTATAACAACTATATTATTAATGTCTTTAAACACCTGACTATTTCATTGTTCCATACAAATGCTATGTTAAAGATTGGCCAGCAGATGTCACCATATTTAATTGTATCAAATGATTCAAACACTGAACCATTTCAACACAATTGCTTCATACTGATTCAGTGGTTCAAAACCCATCAGTAATAATTCTCAATAAAATGTATCAGCGACCACATGTTTTCAGCGCATGTGCAAGATTAGATTTACAATCATGAATACTTGCTAACCAGGACATTAAATAACATGATATTTCCTTTAAATTACCTAATTTGGAACTAGATGAAGTCTGTAGCCTACTGTCTCAACACGCAATTAGACTACGTCTGTAGTGACATGGCACCCAATTTTATTAGACAACAGATTATTCAATTTGTTAGGCTATTTATTGGCTTACCTTATTAATCCAATCAGTGGCTGACTGAGCCAAGCTCCGAAGCTTTGCTCGAACCCTTTCAGAACTCTTCACATGCAGCTGACGTTATCAGGTGCAAGGATTTCAGCGAATCAGTGATCAGAGAATACCGCAGCCAGAACGTTGTAAGCAGCTGCGCTATGGTCTGGTCTACTCTAATCTAGTCATCAACAAAAAAAAAAATTAATAGGAGATGTTTTTATTTTGGTGTGACATTTCTTGTTTATGCGCGAGATTGATGCTGAAAGCGCAAGTGTCACGCCAGATGCGTGAGTGTTGGCAACCCTGTTTTCTCACCACAAGTGGGGCTCTGTGTTGAGGACCCCAGTGGCTGGTGGAAGGTCAAGGGGATGCCTACCTGGCAATGCCTGGCTGCAGCAGATAGATGGTTGTTTAAAGTAGACCTGCACTGAAATAAATGCAGTCAGATCTTTGGACCAAAAAATGACTTATATTTACACATAAGATCCTTCTGAATGTAGTAAAGTAAATCTGCAAGCCCAGATCTGTCATTCAACGGAGAAATCTTCATTTGAAAATGACAAATTTACAGCTAACATTTAGCCCTCCGCAAATTGTCCCTCTCATCATGGACGCTGCCGAGACGTCAGGGACAAGACCCTCTCCCAGCATGCATTGCGCGCGCCAACTGTAATTTGTGGATTTACGTCAGTTTGCATTTGCACCTTTTTCTTGTCTTATACGGATGGATCTACTTTTGTCTTGCGGTACGTTTGGTGAGTACACATTTCTTTTTTTTGTGCTTGAAAATTATTTTTGTGGACTTTTTCATACGCCCGTTTCATTGAGTGGTGTTGCATTGAAAATCTACTGTCTTTCACCTCCGGTGTACCGTCGCGGGCTACGGAGGCGAGACCCGCAAAGAATTCAAGTCATTAAAAATATATAAACCTCTCTCAGCGGCCATGGAGCTCTGCGGCTCCGATTACCGAGACGTGCGGCGCTGCGGATTTTGCAGCAAGAAGTCTGTCCTTGCGAGCAACAGGTGTCACCGCGCGCACTGCATTAAAACGGTGAGCGTAGTCAATCAATCAATCAATCAACTTTTTTCTTATATAGCGCCAAATCACAACAAACAGTTGCCCCAAGGCGCTCCATATTGTAAGGCAAGGCCACACAATAATTATGAAAAACCCCAACGGTCAAAACGACCCCCTATGAGCAAGCACTTGGCCACAGTGGGAAGGAAAAACTCCCTTTTAACAGGAAGAAACCTCCAGCAGAACCAGGCTCAGGGAGGGGCAGTCTTCTGCTGAACTCCATTCAGTAGACAGAGACGTGGTGCTGGCTGCACAGCAGACATGGAGTGTGAGTGCTGCGGCGGCATTTAACGAGCGCATGCACTCGGTAAGCGTATCGGGGGCAGTGAGAGCGAGGCGTCGGGGAATAATGTTGCCCGCTGTAGATGCTGCCGCTGATCTGATCCCCGGATCTGAGCAAGCAGAGCTGTAGCTCACATTCATTGCAGCTTACTTTTGGATGTTGAAACCAGGATGTGTATAACAGTAACATTACTAAGAGATAAAATCAATTTCAATGCGGGACTGAAGGCGGGAACGCGTCATCTTGTCACCGACGTCATGGAAATGATCCGGATGTACAAACTGTTTTCACAGAGGGCTAAATGTTAGCTGCAAATTTGTCATTTTTAAACAAATATTTCTCCGCTGAATTACAAATTTGGGCTTACAGATTTACTTTACTGCATTCACAAGGGTCTTATAAATACATATCAGCTATTTCTTTTCTGAAATCTGACCACATTTATTTCAGTGCAGGTCTCCTTTAAGAGATGTGAGGATGTACCAGTTCTCTGCCTGGGTGGATGCCATCCAGGACCCAAGGTGGTTCTGTGATGTTGTGGATGTGGCAAAGCACAGTAGGGCTTGCTCCCAGACTTGACTTGACTTGAGAGAGGCTCTGTAATAAATAACAATGGGTTGCCGCGGAAACATCGCCAAGCTCAATACAAATACCTGTAATTTGGCCACTTTTCAAAGGGGTCAGACTCAACAATAAAGTCAATTTAATGTATAATGGGTCATTTCAGGTCAGCTTGGTGTATAAATCTCATCGTTTCAGGCAGTGAGAGCTGTCAGCTGGCTGTTAGAAGAAAATTAGAGACAAAACAAAATCAGATGATTTCAATAAACAATCAATGTAGCCCAAGGTGGTTTTCATCGGGCGGCCAGTTGCAGAAGTAGGAATTCTCGCCTTCGTATTGGCCACTTCGCCAGAAGTGACATGGCTCAGCGGCAACCTATAAAATAAAATGCTGGGGGGGATACACTGAGCATTTTTAGGGTTTAGAGAAACCACTGTAATCATTTGGAGCTCACCCTGTGTATTCAATTTTTGAAGTTTTGATTTCTTTCATACAACAAACAACTCAGTAGAGCACTCAGACCTTGAATACTATTTTAATAGGAGTGTTTTTTTTTAAAGGTTACTTGGCAGGTAACCATAATTAAAAACTTCACCACGCCACTGCATCACCATGGCAACGGGGGGGGGGGGGGTACTTACCGACGACTCGTAACTGGACTTCAGCCCGGAAGCTGGCGTGGAGAGGCAGAGTGGAGCTGCACAGGTAGCTCCCTTCGTCCTCAGGACTCACTGCCCTGATGTTCAGACTCCCGTCAGGCAGCACACTGAGCCGCTGTCCAGCTGCAGAGTCTCCGCTGAGGACTTCTCGTCCATCTTTGGTCCACCTCGTTAAGGACGGAGTCACGTTTCCGGTCGAGTAACACGGAAGTATCGCGGTGTCGCCCGCCGCAGCGGTCACGGTGTCGGTAGAGCTTTGAGCCCAAACTGTGGCTTAAAACGAAACGGAAAAAAATAATAATAATAATAATCATGAAAAATGTCACCGTTTTTTTTTTTTTAAACACAAACTTTACCTCGCTGCTTCCGCCCCTGAAGACTCACCTGTCGCATATAAACACAGCTGTAGCAGCGCTGCGGTCTCCACTATCTTCATGATAACTCTGAAAAGCTACATTTCTTTTTAAAGTGGGGAAAAACAACTGTCTCCTGACCTGGTCCAAACCTGCCTGTCCACTTTATCAGTCTGTCGGTCTGCCCATTCTAAACTCCAACACCGCCAGTTCCACAGCGCCACATGATGTCCACAGTGGAAACCACACCCAGACCCACCTTCTTAAAGGGACAGTACACTCCACTACAGCAACAGCCTTAACTTCATAAAGGTACAACACTACAACAGTAAGAAATAAAATAATAATAATAATCACAATAACAATACCCCCAGAAAGGTATAACACTTGGTAATAATAGTCTTAAATTCATAAAGGTACGACACAATATCAGCAATAAGAAATATAACAATAATATCACCAGAAAGTTACAGCACTTAATAATAGTAATAATACCCTTAAATTCACAAAGGTACAACACTAACAACAATAAGAAATAAAATAATAACAACAATAACAATACCCCCAGAAAGGTATAACACTTGGTAATAATAGTCTTAAATTCATAAAGGTACGACACAATATCTGTTATATGCCGACACGGGTTGAGGAGCGGACCTGCGTCTGACTGAACCCAGCGCTAAATAACCAGAAAGCGGTTCCAAAAACAAAACATTTATTTCCCTTTCGTGCAATAATTGTGTACAACATAAAAGTGCGTTTGTCTGGCGGAGTGAAGGACGGCGCACTCTCCAGCGCCCAAAGGGATCGAAGCCCGGCGCTTCTGGACTCAAGTTCACCGCCAAACACCCTCCTGGTGGACACGACAAACTGACTCTGTGAAGGATAGAAGAGGTGAGGTAAGTCAACAGCTACAACTAATATCCTTCAAAGGCACACACTATCAGCAACACATTCAGGTCTGAATTTAAGCTTTATGTAAATGAGCAGCTTCTCACAACAGGTGGAGGATCATCAGTCCACACGCCACAGCCGTGAGAAGCGAGCTGCACAGTTCTCATCAATGTTCAATTATACTGCGTAACAAAATACCAAATTACTATTAACACTTATTCAGACAATTAATCACCTCTGATGTGTGCTGACAGCATGTGTCCCTCACCCGTCCTCCTTCACAGGCACGATGTGTCAAACCCAGGCGCGGTCCTCAGCGTCTCACAAACAAACGTCACAAGGTCGAGTTCCCGGAAATTCTGCTTGAACCACTCATGGCTTAAATGCAGAATGCCATCTAATTATCTGCTTCAGCTGAAAGTCCTTAAGTCTGCACGTGAGCATCATCCACAGGTGCTGCGAGTCATTAGGCCTGCACATGGACATCCTCCACAAGTGCAGCCAATAATGTTGATGAGGGTGAAGGATTCTTCTGCCAGCACCTTCTCCACAGACAAAAAACAGTTTGCATACCACCTGGAGAGCAAAGAAAAGAAAACAACACAAAAACATCCAGCCAAACCCCCCAACACACAACAATATCAGCAATAAGAAATATAACAATAATATTACCAGAAAGGTACAGCACATAATAATAATAATAATACCCTTAAATTCACAAAGGTACAACACTACATCAACAAAAAATAACAACAATCACAGTAATAACAACATTAATAATAATAATAATAATATAATAATACCCCCAGAAAGGTATGAAGAAGAAGAAGAGTTTTCTTATTTAACGTGGGTAACCAACGAAAGTCTACGACTTATTTCCAGAAGGGCCCACGGCACGTGTCACTCCTCCCCCCCAGCACTGATGTTAAGAGTGCCAGTCAGGAGCGTGGTTGCAATCGGGAAGCGAACCCAAGTCGCTGGCATCCCAGTCCAACGTGCAAGCTGTTACACCACCACCTCCCTATATATATATATATATATATATATATATATATATATATATATATATATATATATATATATATATATATATATATATATATATATAATAGTAATAATAGTCTTAACCTCATAAAAGTGCAACAGTACAACAACGATAAGAAAAAATAATAACAACAATATCATCATTGGAAGAGTTCAAGTTTGGTGATGCACTCTTTATTCTAAGTTAATGGTCTTCTTTCCTTGAGTATTTCAGTAAAAACACATTAAACAAAAGTTATTGACAGCTGCAGTTTGTTTTGTTGACAGCCCCCTAAGCTTGAGCGATCTTAGGATAATCATACTCCAGAAAGATCTGCAATACTGGCATTAAACATGTGAATCCAAACAGAGAGAGCAATACAAACCTGAACTCTTCCAACTGTTTTGCATGGATCCACAGTTGTGTAAACATACGTTACATTATGGGTGATGACAAAACACTATGATGACATAGAGACTAGGAGATCAGTGGTCGTGAATGGGGATTCTTCTGTTTCAGAAGCATGGGCACTGACTGGTGGTGGAACAATAGACTAGCTCCACAATACAGTGTGTATCACGGTACATCAATAACAATTTGATACTACACTCAACAAAAATATAAACGCAACACTTTTGGTTTTGCTCCCATTTTGTATGAGATGAACTCAAAGATCTAAAACTTTTTCCACATACACAATATCACCATTTCCCTCAAATATTGTTCACAAACCAGTCTAAATCTGTGATAGTGAGCACTTCTCCTTTGCTGAGATAATCCATCCCACCTCACAGGTGTGCCATATCAAGATGCTGATTAGACACCATGATTAGTGCACAGGTGTGCCTTAGACTGCCCACAATAAAAGTCCACTCTGAAAGGTGCAGTTTTATCACACAGCACAATGCCACAGATGTCGCAAGATTTGAGGGAGCGCGCAATTGGCATGCTGACAGCAGGAATGTCAACCAGAGCTGTTGCTCATGTATTGAATGTTCATTTCTCTACCATAAGCCGTCTCCAAAGGCGTTTCAGAGAATTTGGCAGTACATCCAACAGCGTCACAACCCCAGACCACGTGTAACCACACCAGCCCAGGACCTCCACATCCAGCATGTTCACCTCCAAGATCGTCTGAGACCAGCCACTCGGACAGCTGCTGAAACAATCGGTTTGCATAACCAAAGAATTTCTGCACAAACTGTCAGAAACCGTCTCAGGGAAGCTCATCTGCATGCTCGTCGTCCTCATCGGGGTCTCGACCTGACTCCAGTTCGTCGTCGTAACCGACTTGAGTGGGCAAATGCTCACATTCGCTGGCGTTTGGCACGTTGGAGAGGTGTTCTCTTCACGGATGAATCCCGCTTCACACTGTTCAGGGCAGATGGCAGACAGCGTGTGTGGCGTCGTGTGGGTGAGCGGTTTTCTGATGTCAATGTTGTGGATCGAGTGGCCCATGGTGGCGGTGGGGTTATGGTATGGGCAGGCATCTGTTATGGACGAAGAACACAGGTGCATTTTATTGATGGCATTTTGAATGCACAGAGATACCGTGACAAGATCCTGAGGCCCATTGTTGTGCCATACATCCAAGAACATCACCTCATGTTGCAGCAGGATAATGCACGGCCCCATGTTGCAAGGATCTGTATACAATTCTTGGAAGCTGAAAATGTCCCAGTTCTTGCATGGCCGGCATACTCACCGGACATGTCACCCATTGAGCATGTTTGGGATGCTCTGGACTGGCGTATACAACAGCGTGTACCAGTTCCTGCCAATATCCAGCAACTTCGCACAGCCATTGAAGAGGAGTGGACCAACATTCCACGGGCCACAATTGACAACATGATCAACTCTATGCGAAGGAGATGTGTTGCACTGCATGAGGCAAATGGTGGTCACACCAGATACTGACTGGTATCCCCCCCCCAATAAAACAAAACTGCACCTTTCAGAGTGGCCTTTTATTGCGGGCAGTCTAAGGCACACCTGTGCACTAATCATGGTGTCTAATCAGCATCTTGATATGGCACACCTGTGAGGTGGGATGGATTATCTCAACAAAGGAGAAGTGCTCACTATCACAGATTTAGACTAGTTTGTGAACAATATTTGAGGGAAATGGTGATATTGTGTATGTGGAAAAAGTTTTAGATCTTTGAGTTCATCTCATACAAAATGGGAGCAAAACCAAAAGTGTTGCGTTATATTTTTGTTGAGTGTACATTGCTGTTTACAGTAATTATGAAGAAAGCAATCTTGGTGAATGATGAACTTCAGAGAAACAAATTCTCAAGTATCTTATCTGTTTCCCATTTGCATACTTTATAAATCATTTATGATTCTTCTGCAAGAGGTGGTTATTTCTTCCATGCAGTAGTTGACTTTTGATAGTATCACGATACTTATTTCAAAAACCGCTATTCTATACAGGCTGTGCAATAGGATTACCATGAAATGCAATGTATTGTGCCACCCTGAAATCAAACCAGTTACACCACAGTGCAGCCCAATAATAATAATAATAATACTGCCATTTTTTCCCCCACTCTTTAGGAAGTTTAGGGGATGGATATGGATAAATGAACATTTCACTGACTTACTTTACATCAATCTTTAAGAAACTCAAACAGGATGATATTGTACTGTAAATCTGTTTGAAGTAGGCAATTCTCAAAAACTGAGTGACCGTGCAAGAAGGAGACTAGTGAGTGAAGCTATCAAGACATCTTTGAAGGAGTCACTTTGATCACTTTAAAGAGTCACTTACATGCGTGGCAGTTAGTGGATAAACTGTGCACCTTGCACCTTTTATCTGTTGCATCACCAGATTCAGAGCTTCATGGCAGAGTGGCACAAAGAAAGATTTTCTAACAAAGATGAGAAATTTCCTCTACAGTTTGCTAGAAGCCACATAGGAGACTTGAGTCTAGGTTGTACATATCTGCAAAAATTAGAATTGAAACAGAACTGGTTCCTCAGTGCAAGGGTTCTCTTGTCAGCCTACCTGTTGAAGTATCTTCATGGTGTTGCACAGAGATGAGCTGTGATTAGCCTTCACGACTATGAAAAAACAGTTTTTTGCCACCCATGAGATGACCAAGACACTGGGACCAAAATGTGGAGGACCCTTTCGTGGCTTTTAGTGGCTGTGACATTGTGTTAAGCTTTGGTGGCATAAAAACATAGTTATGACAGCATTCTAGACCCAAGCAGTCACTCCTTCATCAGTCATAGATGACTTGCTGGAACTGTTGGAGGGATTCTTCATACTTTCACTAGCAGCCAGGACAACTGATGCAGAAAACACATTAAAGGAGCTGCCTAAAAAACCACCTACTCCATCACTAATGATTGAGTTCTGTTTAGTTTTTTGCATTAGTTGTCTTATATAGAATGGTCGGTGGAAAACGTTAAACCTGGTTGAATGATCAGTATCAAAGAGTTGATCACTGACAAAAAAGATGGACATGGCATGACAGATGCCAGCATGCGCTTGTCAGAGCCATGGTCACAGGCAAGTTACTGAGCATGCACAACTTCAAGATTAAAGTCTTTCATATTGCGGCTTGGAACATAAACATATTCGGCTCGTCTTGTTATTCAGTAGATGTGGATATTGCAAAAACTGACAATTTTAGAAATTTGTTCTAATTTTATTCATTTTGCATGATAAGGAAAAATAAACATGAGTAGTGGTTACTGTGTGGATTAATGCAGACTCCTCCAGTTTAAACTCTTAAGAATATTTATTAATTCATTCATTTTTTTGCCACTTATCCAGGTCAAGGTGGAAGTAGACCAAGTGTGAGGAGGCCAGCAGGAGTCACTGTGCATGTGTTGGTCAATAGGCCTCACTCGGGCTAGAGCCCAGGTTTTAATCGCCTGGTCAGTGTCCACCTCCCCTACCAGAGATTGTGGGTTTGTCTCCCAAGTGGAGCGAATGGGAGGAGCCAAACACACAATGCAGAGAAGCTGCTACACAAGCAGATCAGTCCATACTTCCCTATCCTCACCTCCTCCGCTTAGGATGACTCCCCCTGACCCAGGGTGGATAGTCTACCGTTTTCCAACAGAAAGGATGGACGCGTATATTAATTCTTTTTTGAAACCATTAACCTGTCTCTATTTTCTCATCCTATTAAAGCTTGTGCTCAGTCACACTCCAGTTACTAAATATGGGATGTCTGAAAATAAAAAAGTGTGTTACTGGGGCAGATGTACAGGGGAGGAATGATTGACAGCCGCTTTAATGAAAAACAAGGCTTGTGACAGTGTAACAGCAGCGCCATCTCACGCTTTCTTGTAGAAATGCAGCACACGAAAGGTTACCTGCAAAATCAGAGCATTTACTTACTTGAGCTACTGTTTCTAGACTATTATATTATTCAGTGACTCGTGTTCCAACTCTTTCCATAAGGAAAACATCATTGCATCTGATATAATTTGGTGTAGGGAAGAGACAGGACAGAGGAGAAAAAAATACTGTATGTATAGAGATATAAATTGAGAAATGCTTGTGCAACTAGGGACTGTTATGAAAATAGTTGTACAAAATGATGGAGATTTGGGCAGTGTTGCAATTCGCTTTGGGAGTGACGAGGATGGACAGGATAAGGAATGACCATATTGGAGGGACAGCTCATATGGGACGGTTTGGAGACAAAGTCAGAGAGGAGAGACTGAGATGGTTTGGACATGTGCAGAGGAGCAACCCAGGGTATGGTAAATGGACTGCATTTATATAGAGTTTTTCCATCTTCATCAGACGCTCAAAGCGCTTTACAGTTATGCCTCACATTCACCCCGATGTCAGGGTGCCGCCATACAAGGCGCTCACTACTCACCGGGAGCAATAGGGGATTAAGGACCTTGCCCAAGGGCCCTTAGTGATTTTCCAGTCAGGCTGGGATTTGAACTGAAGATCTTCTGGTCTCAAGCCCAATAGCTTAACCACTAGACCATCACCTCCCCATCACCTCCCCCAGGGTATATAGGGAGAAGGATGCTGAGGATGAGCCACCAGGCAGGAGGAGAAGAGGGAGGCCAAAGAGGAAGTTTATAGATGTGCTGAGGGAGGACATGCAGGTGGTTGGTGTGACAGAGGAAGATACAGAGTTCAGGGTGAGATGGAAATGATTGATCTGCTGTGGCTACCCCTAACGGGAACAGCCGAAAGAAGAAGAAGAAGGAGAAGAAGAAGAAGAAACGTGTTTAATTTAAAAACAAGATCATTTCAGCAGTTTTACAGGCTTGAGTCTGTTCCTCTTCATTGTTACTACCTGTCCAATTTTGGAGAAGACCCTCTCACACAGCACAGAAGTTGGTGGCATATGAAGACAGATTTTGTCCAGCTTGTAATGAGTTGAATAAACAGCTGCCTCCATCTCTCCTTTCCTCACACTCTCAAAACACTCGCACAAACACTTTCTAATGTTCTCACACTCACTACCACAAAGTACAGATTGGTCATCCCTGCACTGAAAGGTACTGTACAACTATACTTCAATCACCTGTTTTTGCACAGAAGTGTTTGTTATTATTATTTTCTTGTTCTTATTGTTTATGCACCAGATCAAATTCCTTGTATGTGCGAACTTGAAACCTGTCACTTACACTACCAGCTTGGGGGCATGTAATTGCATATTTAAAGGCAACAGGGTTATTCAACAGAATATAGTAGCGTAATTTCACCCATTTCCCCCCCCTCTCCCTTATCTTCATATTTCCTTATGAATATAGCAGCATACGCCAGACTGCATTAATGCTCCACGCCTAAACACTTGGTGGCGGTAATGCACCGTGTCGGTTTGCAAACAGCTATTAATCTTGACAGAGGAAGAAGAAGAAGCTAGCAACAGCAGCGCGGTGTGGCGTGTTCGGTTAAAAAGTTGTCAAAATGCCCGTAGATTTGGATCAGTGGACCGGGCCTCTTTCTTTGACGGACGTTGAGGAAAAGCCTGCACGCCCTCTGGATGTAAAATATGGCCTGGTGACAATTGACGAGCTTGGCAAAGTGCTCACACCAACGCAGGTTCGTTAGCCTTTAGCTAACGCCATTTGTTAGCTTTAGTTTGGCGTTAAGGTCGTTTTTGTTTTAACCGTTTGAAAATATTTGCAAGGTTTTTATGCCGAGTGCCAGCATATCACATTAGTTGGCCAACAGCGCCCTCAGCTGGGTGGTTATCCTTATTTTATTTTTTGGGGGGCTCGGTGTTTGTGTGACTGCAGGTGCAGAACAGACCCACCTCCATTGACTGGGAGGGGTGCGACTCCTCAAAACTCTACACCCTGGCCTTGACTGACCCGGATGCTCCCAGCAGACGCAATCCCAAATTTAGGTAAGAAGTTTATTCTGAGCATGATCTAAGGTTACTATTGGGATCTGGAACTTCTCCAAACGGTCCCATTGGAAGTTACGGTACAGACGGTTGCCCAGTTCCAGATCACCTTTTTTAAAGTCCCGCTATACGGAGCCATAATGCAACTGAATGTCCTTTATTGTGTATTGTTGTATTGGGTATTTGGATGTTATTTAGCTGAAAAGGTCTAGGTGGAGTAGCGCTTCTACTTAAAGTATGAAGCCACATTATGTGTGGCGCAAACATTTGCCAGAAATGGATCACTTTTGCCGGTTCCGGATCATGACACTCTGTGTCACTCTGGGTTCATTCCTGGCATCTGGCTGGAGCCCTTGTAATGCAGAATGATACACACTGTGCCCGAGAATGTGTTTTGAACACAAAATGATAGAAATAATACTTATTAAATGAGAATTTACTTCGTTTCGAAAAGCGCCATTATACGTTTTTACGAGCAAAAAATGAAGTGTGGAGGTGAGATTTCTCCCGAATTAAAATTAAAAGCCCCCACATTCATGTCTATTCGTGATGTTGAGATGACCCCCCAAAGTCCACATGACTCACAACTACAGACACGAGGTTGCTGCGTCAGTGATCCGCAACCGGCAAATTTTCATGTCGGAGATAAATGCGTGCAGCAATTACACAGCAAGACATAACACACTGACATTTTCTACCCAAGTAAGTAAGTATTTTCCCACTCTAGAACCAAAAACACAGAATGGCTAACTTACCTTTGCTACATTTTAGAGATCGTTACTTTAAAACTTGCAGGAATGAGTGAGTCAGAAAAAGCGTGCACACCGCAGACACCAGGATGTTTTGATTCCTCTGCTGATCACAAGGACGGCTGGAGCCGGTCGAGCTTGTGGTCGTTTGTAGACAAAACATCAATCTTTCCATTGGTACCAAGTATTAGCTTATTCGTGCTGATTACGAGAAACGGCGGCACAAAAACTACAGCAGTGATCCGGAACTGGCAATGATCCGGAACTGGGCAAGTGACTGTAGTTTCCCTCTTCCAACATGTGGTGCAATTGTCTTCCAAACAAAAGTAGACGTTGGAATTTTCTAGTTAAAGATGAACTGAAAGTGAACTTTCCTTCCACTTTAAACTGTTTGTGCTTGTCGTGTGAAGTTGTAAAACCGAAGCGTGCTTTAATGTTAAATAGTAAGTTGAATGTGGTTCAGCAGCACTTCTGTATCTGATGCAGATGATCAAAGTGCTTTGCAGTGATGCCTCACATTCTCACAACTACACAGTCCATCAGTGTGTGCTACTATACAAGGTGCTAAAATTGCACACTAGCAGGTTTCCTGGAATTGAACAGAGGATGCTTTGGTCACATACCCACCTCGCCAGCCTCCATCCACATCTTCCTGCCTAACAACTTAGTCAGCCCCTATTCCTACTTTATGACCCAGTCACACGGCACTTAATGAAGGACAACGAAGCTCAAACAAAACAAGAAATCTTGACTTTCGTTGGCATTGTTTAACCTTCACTCAGCTTCGTTCCTGCAGTTGCCGCTTTGTCAGGATTTTTAAGCTGTCAAAAAAAATTTGAACGAAGGGCAATGAAAACCTCAATTCATCTGTATTTTGTTTTGCTGTCGTTCTTGATTTTTTTTTTTTTTTTTATTGTTTGCTTAGGTTTTGTAATGTTAGCTTTAGTTTGACTTCGTTTGACCAGCTGAATGTTTTCACAGTACATAAGTCGTTTCTGAACACTGCTGCTTCATTCATGTACCGTCGGAAATTACAGGGCAAACTCAGCCTGTTTGCTTGGATTTTTTTTTTTTTTAATCTGGGTGAGGGCTCAGTTTCACTGGGCTCAGGCACCTTATATAGGCCAGAATTAATCTTTTGTGTGAATACAATTATTAATTATTTTATCACAAGCAACTGCTGAATTTGAAAAAACAAAGTTGTGTAATTCCCGACGGTACTTGAACACAGCGGCGGCAGCAGCTCCTGTGTGCGCTTATTATTTTTTAACAATGCGAGTGTAGGAATGGCACTCTAACCCTTATGTACATGTGGCAACAGGGAGATCATTCAAATGATTATATAAAGAGCTGTTCTGGAAGGCAGAATTCATGTTGTGGATCATCTGCAGCTGGTGGAAATAACCGCACATGAGGAGTCAATGCACGTTCACACAGACTGATCAGTTTACTGCTCTGATATATTCAATCATCTTTACACTTATATTTATTCCCCCTTTTGACAGCTTTCTGTTATAAATCAATATATCGGGTGTCCCAAAAAATATGCAACATTTTATCAGCAAAGAAAATGGTCAAAGCATATGTCTAGGAAATAAATTTATGGCTGGATAGAAAGCTGAAAGGTTGAAGTTTTTCATACCTGTGTCAATATTGGCCCTGCGTTTTGTCAGTCTCTTAGACAGCATGTTCAATGTAGGCCCCGCGTTGGCCAATTACAGCCTGCAAACGCTTTGGGGAAAGTGTCCTGAGGAATGTTTCAGATTTCTCGGCAGATGTTTTCCTTCAATGCATCGATGCTTGGCATCAGCATAAACTTCAGAGTCTCTGCAAGTAAAAAAGAAACATAAATGATTAAGTTTGTAGCATTTAAGGGCCAAACCAAGTGTTTTAAATGTAGTATATTTTTTTATTTTAAATTGGAGCAAGACATAGTGCGCAGCGTGTCGTCAGACAGTGAGGATTCTGATGATGAGGAGATGATCCCTCTGTTCTTGACAACAGAGGTATTGGAAATCTTCTTTGTCTTTCGGCTGTTCCCGTTAGGGGTCGCCACAGCAGATCCGTCATTTCCATCTCACCCTGTCCTCTGTATCTTCCCCTGTCACACCAGTTAATTTAATTTCAATTTAATAGATAGATTGCTCATAACCAAATCCATGGTATGGAGCACTAACAAAAACAAATTCATACTTTGACAAAAGGAAAACACTAGAAATCAAAATTCAATACAAATCCAGAACCCCTTTCAAATAGGCACCAAGTTTACAAATAATTTTCCTGTTTTCAGATTGAAACAGTAACACGAAGTTATGTTTACCACCTGCATGTCCTCCCTCAGCACATCCATAAACCTCCTCTTTGGTCTCCCTCTTCTCCTCCTGCCTGGTGGCTCCATCCTCAGCATCCTTCTCCCTATATACCCTGGGTCCCTCCTCTGCACATGTCCAAACCATCTCAGTCTTGCCTCTCTGATTTTGTCTCCAAACCATCCCACCTGAGCTGTCCCTCTGATATGTTAATTCCTGATCTTTTCCATTCTTGTCACTCCCAAAGAGAATCTCATCATCTTCAGCTCTGCCACCTCCAGCTCTGCCTCCTGTCTTTTTGTTAGTGCCACCGTCTCTAAACCGTACAACATAGCTGGTCTCACTACTGCCTTGTAAACTTTCCTCTTCACTCTTGCTGATATTCTTTTGTCACAATTTACTCCTGCCACCTTTCTCCACCCACTCCACCCTGTCTGCACTCTATTCTTCACCTCTCTACCACACTCTCCATTACTTTGAACAGTTGACCCCAAATATTTAAACTCATCTACTTTCACCACTTCTACTCCTTGTAACTGCACTGTTCCACTGGGCTCCCTCCCATTCTCACACACACACACACACACACACACACACACACACACACACACACACACGTACTCAGTCTTGCTTCTACTGACTTTCATTCCCCTTCTCTCCAAAGCAGCCGTCAGCTGTCATCCAAGCATAAGCAGCCACATATTCAGAACAGATCAAAATGGATTCTTAAAATGGATTAAACAAAATTAATTTAAAAAAGCCCACGTTTTTAATGATACTGTTTCCTTTGTAAAATAAAAAATACATACGCTAAATAGCCTAAACATGACAACTAATCATTGCACATTAAAATGCCTAATGCTGCGCTTAATTGCCGCAACACGTTTTTTAGTGGCCAGCTTTAAATCGGACGACTTTCCTTGACCTAAATGCAAAGAATTCTTAAATCAATTAGCAGGCATAAGCTTTTAACTGTGGGTGCATAAAAGATTGATTCAAAATCATTAGGCATAGGTTATGTCAAAGAATTCTTCAAACCTCAGCCAGAGTCCGTTCCTCTGCGGCAACGCTGTTGACCGCCTCCGTTACACTCTTCCACACGGCATTTTTATGAGTGCCTTTGACTCCACTTTTCAGACTGCCAAAAAGTACAAGTTTGTTTTGCTCCACCTCCGATGTTAGGATGCCGATTTCCATCTCCGAAAAGTTTTTCTTCTTCCCAGTGGTTCTTCTCTCCATGTTGAGCTCAGTGGGCGAGGCTTCCGAACCATGAATATTTAAGGTCGTAACATGCTAATGACGATTAAATTCAGCCGCTGCCTTTATCAAGAGTCGATCATTCGTACGCTGGGATTGGTCAGATATGTTTCATAAATCACACGTGTCTTGTCGTAAGACCAATTATGCGCTCAGATCTGTGCCTGTTTTTACGCAATGTTGATAAATGAGGCCCAACATGTCTACCTTTCACCTCTCCATCATATCAGCCAGCTCTCTCCCTTTACCAGTCATACTACCAACATTCAAAGTCCCCACTCTCATTTCCACCCTTCTAGTTTTCTTCTCCTGCTGTTTGTTTTCTCCTCCTCTTCTTCGTCGTCTTCGCCCAGCAGTAGCCCAATAGGGCCAGATAATTTGACCTTTATCCTCAGTTTCTCCGAGGAGCCCAGTCTAATTTCCCCCCCCCCCCCTTTTTTTTTTGTTTTTGCTCAAGGGAGTGGCATCACTTCCTGGTAGTCAACATGAAGGGCAATGACGTTTCCACTGGCTGTGTTATGTCAGACTACGTGGGCTCTGGCCCACCAAAGGACACAGGTAAGAGAAAGCTGGCACCACTGGAGGATGGTTTTATTTTTATTTATTTTTTTGCATGTGCTGCAAAAGTAGTTTGAACTTGTGCTTAATCTTCTCTGTATCACATTAATCGTGTTTCTTGTAAGGTTCTGGCTGTCTCTGATACCTCAGTGAGTTAAAGGGGAACTGAAATGTTTCAATCTAGGCTCTGTTTTTAGATGCTTCTGGATTAATGTCACATAACAAACGTAAAAATTAATTGGTACAGTATTTAGGATGCAGATACATACGTTGTTGTACAGGTCAAGCTAAAAGCACGGTAAACTGCTTCTTGTCGATACTGAACAGGTGAAAACAGATGTCTGGTTCTGTGGTGGGGATCCTAGGAAATAAACATGCATGTTTGCCTCACTAAATGTAAATCTTCAAGGTGACTGATTATACAGCTCAGGGTTCTAGCCATGGTGTACCGTACTGCAAATTTCCACCCAGCTCTCTGGTTCAAATTGGCTATGCCATCCAGCACAGAATTTCTGAAAAATAAACTGAAATGTTGCTGAAAATGTACCAATTTGATCGCATTTCAAGCTTATAGAATCATAGTTTAGCAATTTTAAACCAAAATGAAAGAAATAAATATTTCAGCAGAGATCAGAGTTGGCGTGTTCTGTGGGCACATAGCTGTGAAGGGTAGCAGCTGAAAACAGGGTCTCTGCTGCGTTCTGAACTGAAGAAAAAAAATCCACCATGAAAATTCTGCATTACATAATCCAGAGGGCCTTCTGTATCATGATACATTCAGAAATTTGCAGTTTATTTTACAGTTGAAAGTCTGTTTCTAAAAAGCTCCACTAGGGTGGTCCATAAAAATGGTCAAAAATTTTTTTTCAAAAAACTTCAAGTCTCACCCTCTAAATTTGTTGTACCTAACATAAAAACACATCATGTACAATTTCATAAAACTCTAATAATTTTTACTGGTAGCACACAGCCCTTAAAGATTTTGCTGGCAATAACTTTGTCATATAGTATGGTCATTTCCAGATATTTCCAAATTATTTCTGTCAGTTTAATATTGATATGTCGGGACAGAAATTATGGCAATACATTGGAAAATCAAATCTTTTCATATCCCATAAAATAGTTAACACTAAAACATGAATTGTGAGATGCAGTTCTTCTCGTACATGTATCATGCTCCTACAATACCTACATACTGGGGTAGCGAAGATTTTGTAACAATCAAACATTGCATTTTAATTTTATTGATGAAATACTGTTTCATTATTGATAAATTTAAATAAGTCTATGCTTTATATATTTCCACATATATTTTGATCTAGCTCCAAACAATAATATTCTTTATGCCTTGCAGTACTTAATATTCAAAAATGTATGAATCAGCACAAGAACCAATTATACAACTGTGTAACATAAGAGAACATCCTTTACATTATAATGATATTTAAGTTGCTTGCATCATGACCAAGACTTGCTGCCGTTTCAGTCAGCATATAGGTGGCACTTCTGTGTTGTTTTGGTCCTATCCAATGCTGCTGCAAGTCCTGGTGTTACAACAGCTTTAATTTTACTGGCTTTTTGTGGCACTGGCATAACAAATTCTTCATCTGGACTTTCTGTGTTCTCTTCACTCTGGCTGGAGACAGTGTCAGGTAGTGAGACATTAGATGGTCCAGGCTCCTCTAGTTTCTCTTTGTATTTTGCTTCTGCAGCTTTCCTTTTTTCTGCTCTTTGTTCTTTGGCAGTTTGTATTTTATCTATGCCTGCCATGCATCCCCTTCTAACTTTCTCTCGCTGAGCAAGTAGGAACTGTCTGTCATCTTCAAACGTTATCATTGTTAGGACATCCTGATGTGCCACGTCAAACAAGTCCTCCAAAGATTCACAAAACACTGTTTCATCTTTCTTCTGCTTGTCTGTATTGCGATTCTTGGTCTTTTTCAATGTTTTCCATTTTCCGAACACCTTTTCTAACTTTGTGATCAGATGCTGCTTTGCCCTCAGTGGGATTCTAGCTCTCTCCCAAAAAGGAATTGCCATGTCTATAGAGGTCACAGCAGCATCATGGATAGTTTTCTTCAAATCAGTGTGTTTGAAGAAAAATACCTTGAGTATTTGCCCATTTGAGGGCAATTTGTTTCCCTTTATTTCAGTCGGTGGAACCAATAAGGTATACAAATGTTCTACTTCTAGTAGCTGACATGTTTTACTGAAGTTTCCAGTTAATGGTTAAGCATGTTAAGTCAGCCGGTGTCTCTTTTTACATTTATCTCATGTTAGATTCACCATCACCAAAGATCTGAAAGAAAAGAAGCTGTGAATTGAAGCAAAATTTTCAGCTTGTAGCCTAAAATAACATTTTTGAAAGTATGTTGTTTGTGAGAAATATTTAAACCCAGGTATAGTTTTAAATTGAATATAAAATTATAATTTAGTTACACTCAGGTGGTTAACTTCTATCCTCTTTATAAGTGATGTGATTAGATACTGGATAATGGATAACCTATTGCACGGGCACTCGGGCAGCGATAACTGATATATTTACAACCTTCAGCTATGATGTGCTACCTCTAAATATTAATGTATGACAAAAATATTTGGCAGGCTTTCTTTTTTCCCAAAGCATCATAAAATGAAGGGGTGAGAGTAATGAATTTCCAACTTTTATTTTTTGAACCACCCTAAGCTCCACGTTTCAAAAACAGCAGATGCGAGTGATTGGGGTGGAGGGGAGCACCGAGGTGGAGAGGAGGGGCACAGCATCAGTGAAAGGTGAAACACTGATTGTTTTTCAATTACGAGCAGGCTTGACAAATCAGTCTAGGTTCAGCTCTTATTCAAACAAGGCAGTTAGGTGTTATGTTGTTTGAAAAGAAAAAGTAATGCAATCATGCTCAAAAAATGTTGAGGAAAAAAAACCCCCCAAAAAAGTCAGGATGACAGAAAAACTGCCTGCTTCACTGGATTAAAAAGCTACTGTAATTTTTGAAGACGGAAGTAAATGCTTTCTTGATTTCGGTCCAGTAAATGTTTAACATTTTCAACGTTAATTTATCCACTTAGACTTTGACAGAAACATGCAAAAAAGAACTTTGATCTTACAAATATTACAACATACGAGGTCTGTCCAAAAAGTAATGGACCTTTTTATTTTTTTCAAAAACTATATGGATTTGAATCACGTGTGATTGCATCAGCCAAGCTTGAACTTCGTGCGCATGCGTGAGTTTTTCACGCCTGTCAGTTGCGTCATTCGCCTGTGGGCAGGCTTTGAGTGAGCACTGGTCCACCCCCCTCGTCGGATTTTTATTGTCAGTGAAATGGCTGAGAGGCTGCCGCTTTGCTCCATGAAAATTTTTTCAGAAACTGTTAGAGACAGCCAGTTGGAAAACATTCGAAAGATTCAGATGGATTTCGGTGACGAGTCTGTCGGCGTTACACGAATTAAGGAGTGTTAAAACCTTTTTAAAGACGGCCCACAGTGGCGGAGGGCACACGGCGCACCGAGCGGCCATCAACAGGCTGGAATAACCAGATCATTTCTAAACTGAACGCTGTGTTGATCCGGGACATCGTGTGACTACCACAGAAATGGCAAGAGAGCTGGACATAGCACTTTTGTGGCACATTCCACTGTTACAGGAGATTTTGTAATGAAAGACGTGCGGGGGATTTCGCGCGTCGGCACGGAGCCGCTCATTACGCGCAACAAAAAAAAACACTCTTCCGTGTTGGAAGTCTCACAGGACATGTTGTGGCATGTCCAGCTGTTACACAATTTCTCGGATACTCACTCGACTGAAAAGCCATCAAAAGCCGTCTGAATCTTCTGAATGGATTCCATCAGATTACTGATCCATCAGATTACTTAATCCATCAGATTACTTTGTCCACAGGTCTTCACCGGTATGTGTGGCTGGTGTACGAGCAGTCAGGCAGCCTGTCTTGCACTGAACCCGCCCTCAGCAACCGCTCTGGTGATAACCGTGGCAGGTTTCAGATCAAGAGCTTCAGAAAGAAGTATAACCTGGGAGACCCCGTGGCTGGAACCTGCTACCAGGCTGAGTGGGATGACTATGTCCCCAAACTGTATGAGCAGCTGGCTGGAAAGTAAAATAACCACTGAAATATAGATCACTGAGCACTCGGGCTTCCTGGCCTGACAGAAACAAAAGCCCCCAAGAACAGAATGTTTTCAATCCACAATACCAACAATAAAAAGATGGTTACATACAGACCTGACTAGATTTTTTTTTTTTTAATGGGGTGATTACTGTTAACTGTTACTTAAAAATGTGGCTCAACTGTAAATGTTTCATTTTTACCCAAGGCCAAAATATGGCCATCGGGTATTGCAAAGGCCTTGCATCCATCCGTCTGTGCTCAGCATAAATCCAGTCCTGTTACTGAGTCTAAAAATTCACGGGGAACATTCTTGGGACACAGACCTTGGACAAGTTCAAAGATGGCCAACATTGATCAATTTTAAGAGGTCAAAAGGTCACTTTCCTATTTTTATGCTCGTATGGCAGAGGGTATTTTACCATTGTTATATTTACTGTTTTCAGAGTCTGCACACCATGTTAATCAGTGTCTTATTTTCCATACCCATTTCCAGTTCACTGACTGTAAACGGCATGTAAGATTTCAAAACCTGCCAGTTACTTTTACAAGCTTTTGATTGGCTAAATGGCGTAACAAGGCAACCTGGGCACCTAAAATGCGCTAAGTCTTAATTAGGTTTCTCAAGCCAATGTATGAACCACTGCATGAACATACCGCACAGACTTCAAGCTGAAGGAAGGAGGCCCCAAAATCACGACCAACCAGAGGAAGCCATATAGGTGGTTGTAAGAATTTACTATGAGCTTTGACAGCTCTTTGTGTGTGTGTGTGTGTGTGTGTGTGTGTGTGTGTGTGTGTGTGTGTGTGTGTGTGTGTGTGTGTGTGTGTGTGTGTGTGTGTGTGTGTGTGTGTGTGTGTGTGTGTGAGAAGCTGGGGAGGGCTGACATCTGCCATTTGGTATGTTTATGTATTTTGGGTCAAAGATGAACCCCGCAAAAAAACACAAAGTTGATAGGACTAATATTTTTGGCGAAATTAGGGATTTATAGGTACCAACATTGAACAATGGAGGTTTATCACCATTAAACAGTGTCTGGTAACTAGACAAGCTCTGAACAAAGGAAACATGTCAACCTTGCTAGCTGTAAAACGTGACAACTACATGTGCCAAATAATAAATGGAATTCACAAAACTTTCTGCACTTTCAGTTAAAATCGTTATAGAAACTTTGCATAATTTATTATTACCCTTAAAATGTCAGCTACCTATTTTATAAACACTACCCAATCTAGAGCACATGGATCCCCACGGGCAGGTCACAAGTCACCAAACAGAAGAAAGTGACCAAAAAAAAAAAAACACATCTCTGTGCTGCTTTAAAAATAAATTTGCCTACAAGCCAGTGTGCCCAGGAAAAGATCGATCATGTTTCTAAAAAAGTTTGCAGGTGTTGACTTAAAAAAAAAAAAAGTCAAGTCTTACGGAGAAATGCTATCCGATTGGAGGAGATCCAAACAATGAAGCATGAGGGAGGATGTGGCATCTTGTATTTTCCTGGCAAAGTGACTCGTCCACTGCATAAAATAATCCTTCATAATAACGGACACTGACAACCACTGAAACTTAAAGCTACAGCAGTGTAAAATGTTACAATTTGCCCAGCAGGACAGTGTCATACAGACCACAGACCCCCGCCCACTTTTTTTTAAAACAATTTCTTCAATTTTCAACAGCGTTTAGAAACATTTTAGTTTTACTTTGGATGTTTACATTATTTTACTTTGTGGCAGGGGGTGGTGGCCAAGTGCTTAGTGCACTTGGTTTCAGTGCAGAAGGTTCCCAGTTCAAACCACACCTGCCACATTCCTCCATGTAACGCAGAGTTGGGTCAGGATGGGCATCCGGCGTAAAACTTGTCAATTCAACAGGCAGATCCACCTCTGATTTGCTGTGGCGACCCCAAGTGTAAACAATGAGCAGCGAAGGGACTTACATCATTTTAAACCTGTACATAGTTATTTCACAAAAACCAAAAACAGTCAGGCAAAATTATTAGCCTGGAGTAACAGCCTGCAGTCATTAGCTGTAGTTTCAACAATCTCAGATATGTCTCCTCAGAATTCTTTGTAATCTGTTAAGCGCCTCCAGATTTGATGGTCTTCTGGTATGGACCTTGGTCTTCACTTCACCCCCCAAATTTTCAATGAGATTCAAATCAAGGCTTTGTGCAGGCCAGTTAGTAACATTCACTTTGGTCTTCTGGAGGTATCTTCTGGATAACCTCCTGTTTGCGGCGCCTTGTTTTTAATGGTTCTTGATTTCCTGTTTTCTGTTCCTTCTGCTTTGTTAAACTTTGTGAAAACCTTGTAACTGTTAGAAGGCCTAAGCAGTGGCTCACCCCCCCGAGTCTGGTCCTGCTTGAGGTTTCTTCCTCAATATGAGCAGAGGAGTTCTTCCATCCTTGCTTGCTTTAGGGGTTGGTAAGGATAGACCAGAGTCATGTGAAGCGCCTTGAGGCAGCAAAAACATCCAAGTGAAATAACAATGTTCCAGGTGCTACAAAAACTTCATCCTGCTTCTGGTGTGAAGCAAATGCAATAAAGACTTCAATGCATGTGTGATGAGCAGTTTATTTACAAATATAATTAAAAGCTCTGACAGATTCATGCTTTCATTTAACCTGGAAAAAAAAACTTAAAGTGCATGCATTTATAAAGCATGATACTGGTCTGGTTTATAACAAAATACACAGCTTGAGGTGTGGATACCCCCCCCCCCCAAAAAAAAAAATTTAATCAAATACTAAATTAGGAGGTGGAAATAAGCATTTAAAATTTTTTCGATCTGACATAAAATACAATATGAAAATAAGTAAAAGCTCTCCTTAAGTCCTTCTGTACACGAAGTAGAAGTCCCCGCCCCCATGAAGCCCTTTGTGCTAACTGGGAGTTAATGTCACAAGTATTTATTCACATTGGCTGCCAGTGCAGAGAAATCAGTACCATGATCATCGCCCTCCTCAGTAAATAATAATAAAAGATCACATTTATTAGCGTACCTGTATGTACATCACCATATTTGTCTCTCAAAGTAGCAAATATTCAATTTTTTCATTGAAAACGTCCTGGTGAATAAATACCAAAAAGTGTGGAAAGAAGCAGCGCTGTCAAATAGCTGCAGAAGAAACAACTGATTTATCGCTTTGAGAAATTTTTTTGCTTTTCTTGAGACCAAATAAAAACTGGAGGAAAAAAAAAAAATCCCACCTCTTTAAAAAAGGAAAAACTGTGGCTGTGGAGCCTTTTTCAGCATGGAAGTGCCATCGTTTTGTTCACTTTCTTGTTTTTCTGCTTTTAAGAGTCGCACCAAAAAATGTCACTGTACAAGAAACGCCGAACACTGTGACAACGTTAATATTCTTACAAAAACATGACAACTACAGGAATTAATCCAGCATATATTCTGTCAACTTGTGACACCATGAGATGTGATTGGGGGGAGGAGTTCTGGTGTGCGAGGGGCACTCAGAATTGTCTGACTGGCCCAGAAACGCAACACTGATTGTGGATATGGTTCTGTGTGAGAGCACCTGCTGTCAGCTCAGGTACAGGTGGGGAGGGGTGTTCTGATGCTGAAGGACACCTGGGGACTGTCAGAGGTGGCGGTGACACCAGCCCCTCATCTGTAGTCATCCTTGGCGCAGTCCAGGGTGCCTAGGTTACCGAAGCCCAGCCGCGTGCTCTCCATGTCGAAGCTGTCGATCTCCCGCTCCTGACGTTCCAGCAGGTGTTTGAAGCGGTCAGTCCTCTCCTTCTGAAGGGAACCCAGCTCCTCTTCAATCTACAGGCAGGCAGCCAGACAAAGTGATTTTCTTTCATTCTTTAATTCTCTAAACATTTTACACAATGTTGACTTCCCCTCCCGCTACGTCACAAGTTGCCCCGATGCAGATTTTTGGATGAGTTTACACCCATGCTTTGGGTGTAAAGATAAGAGACCAAACAATTTTTTTATTATAAATTACTATAAATATAACCAACAACAAACCAATGTACTTTATGCTGCCTTCAGTCAGACTGGCAGTCACTATGTCACATCACTTAGCATTTGCATAAAACAGACTTCTCGTCCATGTTGGCCCTGCCTAGCTGGCAACAAAGCAACCATTTGACTCTGGTTGCTGCCTTCTCTGGTTGAAAATGAATGGCAGCTGTTCATTTTGCTTCTGTCTCTTGCAGCTAATGTGACCAATGGGTTATGGGGTCCCAGCCATGCTAGACAGTATAGTAAACAATGATGTCAACATGCTCTCTGGTGGACAAAGGATATAATATTTCCAACTGTTTTCTGTTTTGTTTATTTGGTAAAATAAAAGTTTTTATACTGATAACGGCAGTATCAGTACATTTGTGAAAAGCTCATATTGGCTAATATTGTCAGCCAACCAATACCATCGAGCTCTACTGTAAGTTATTCCCAGCATACAAAACTGTGTTACATTACCACAACATGAAAGATACATACTTGAATGTTAATTCATTTATGATTCTTTACTTTCTGTTACAACCATCCATCTCATCACATGGGGTGGGGGATACACTGAATGCTGACCGTCATTCCATCTGGAGTTGAAGTGACGCAATCAAGATGTGCTTTCATGCGGAGAAGCAGCAGCGCTACTCAGAGTCCCTCCCAGATAGTCAAGCTTCTCACTCTGGTCCTGGAGCGTAAGACCAGACATGTCCTTGTTCTTTGGGCATCACCCATAGGTGAGAATATGAGTGTAAACAGACTGGTAAATCCAGAGTCTCACCTTCTAGCTCAGTTCATTGTTCACCACGATGGTCTGGTACAACATCCGTAAAACATTATGCACAATCACAATCGGTCTATTGATTTCACTCTTCAACTTATCCCCACTCGTGAACAGGACTCTTGAGATACTTAAAGCTCCTCCACTTGGGGCAACAACTCTACCCTGATCCAGAGGGGACAGCACACCCTTTTCCAACAGAGGACCAAGGCCTTGGATTTGGAGGTGCTGATCCTCATCCCAGTTGCGTCACGGTCTGCCTCAAACATGCTCAGTGGGCATTGGAGGTCACAGTCTTATGAAACCAATAAACACATCATACTAAAAAAAACCAGAGACATAAGTCAATGAGCTGGACCCGCTCCGGTCCCTGAATGCACCTTGAAATCTTGTCACTGAACATCCAAAACAGGATTGATGACAAGCGGCCTGGCGGAGTCCAACACCCACCGGGAACAGGTGTGACAGAGGTTCCACCACCCAATACTCCTGCAACACCCGAGGGACCTGGGTGTGTGCCTTTTTCAAGTCCACAAAGCACATGTAGGCTGGGTGGTTATACTCCCAAGCACCCACTAATATTCTTTACCCTCAATTTTAAAACGTTAATAGAAAAATTATACTAAAGTAAACTGGGTGTTCATTCAAAAATACATTAAGAATCACAAGACAACATTCTTTAAAAACAGTCCTTATAGTCACTTAACGTTTTACTAAAATGTCCCTGATGACGTGACATCAGATCACGTCAGCGAGCAAATAACTACTGGAACCACAGGACCCATAGTAAGTAGCAGTGTTTTCTCACTGCACACATATCACAACTGCTGCAGAATTTATTTATGTATGCCACAGAGACGGCAAGCCAAATACCACAAAACTGGAACCTGAGCACCCCAGTGAAACACAGCTGATAGTTATGTTATTAATAATCTCACCTGTGTGGTTCACTGACACAAAACAAAACAAAAAAAACAAACACATAACCTGACCACAACAAGTATAGCTGTGATTCAAAAGCCAAATCTGCACCGCCTGTCTGTGCTTCTGTTGAGTTTTCATCACGGGCTGCGACAATAACACATACTATATGGAACTGGGTGCAGGCTTTGTGGTGTTTCATGCTTCAAACTGTGAAAGTATAAGCTTCTTAATTTAAATCCCGGCAGAAGTGGTGGATGAATAATGGTGTTACTGCAGCACTCATGTCCACAGGTGCAGACAAAGCACGGTGTGGTGCAGTACGGCAGCGAGGCTGACTGAGCATGCACAAAAAACTCCAGACTCTTGAGCAGAACCTGAACCGAGGACAATAGTACTTCTAAAAGCATGACATCATCTCCTCCAGAGTGCAGATCAGGATACAGCCAGGAGATGGCGTCAGGCCGCTACAGCTCGCTACAGCTGGTGGAACCACTGGGCCCAGCAGAACTGGATTGGGGCAGCAGTTTTAACATCTCTTCCTTTGTTGTCTGAGTGCTGCCTACTAGACTGTGGCAATGATGTCGGTCACTTGGGGAGCTGCTGCTCATGGTCAATCTAAGCTCATCAGATGTCACTGGTACACAGTCACGTCGTCTGTCAGGAGTCACAGCAGCTCACAACGTAAAATTCTAAGTGTATGAAAACCATTTGACAGTAACAACAGCTGCATATTTAAAGGGATTCACAAAAAGAATCAAAAGATCTTTTTTTAAAAACCATGTGATTATTACAGAAATAGATCACACCATAAATCAAAAACAAAGTTCACATTCGAGAGATTTCAGGCACATTTTAGGGTGGACCTTTGAAGGTTATTCAGATACAAACAAGCTGTTAAGACGTTAGTTACACTATGTTGTCACATTACAAGTCGAGCTGCAACTAATGATCATTTCCATCATCAATTAATTGAGAAAATAAATGACAGATTAAATCAACTAGTTGTTTGGTCCACAAAATGTCAGAAAGTGGTGATAAATGTTTAAGTGTTTTCCAGACCCCAAGATAACTACAATCTTGTCTAAAGCCCAAAAGCACCTGGTTTACTTCCAGAGAAGAATAAAGCTGGTACCGGTATATAACAAATAAACTAGGAAAATCACATTTACGAAGTGGAAATCAAGCTATGGATTAAAAAAATAATAATTCAACACGATTAACTGATTTTCAAAATAGTTGTCCACTAATTTAATAGCTGATGAATAACTCGATTCATCTTTGCAGCTTTAATTACAGAAAAAAATGAGAAGATGTAGTCAGTAGGCAGCACTGATTTATTCACCAAGTGTGATGGAGGAAAAAAACAAGAAAGGTGGAAAGAGTTTTTGTTTATCAGGTTGTGAAACATTAAGCAGCAGAAAATCTGAGTAGGAGGGTGGACTGGGAGCATTTTGAAGCTGTAGTGGACACAAGTGTAGGTCATACGCTAAGTTGTTTTATATTAATAGCACCTGGATGCAAATGGTCGATTGCGGGCTGAGTTCCAGACAATCACATGAAAAAAAAAATATCGGTCACTGGACTCGAGAGGCTTTAGTGCTGCTATAACAGACTGATGCAGCAGGTGGCAGCGATGCACCAATAAGGATGCTGGCTGCTGTTAAACGCCAGAGAAGAAGAGCTGCTCTTCTTGGTGGATAATAAGAAACAAAAAATTATAATTTTCATCTTGGATTATTTTTTTCATTTATTCGAATGGAAAATCCATCTGTCTTAAATGCAATGTAAATATGGCTTTACCGAAGAAAGGTAATTTGGAGGGGCATTTCATACGATTCACAAGAAATATGATGCTAACTTCTGATGCTAACCCGGCTAAATTCCCTCTGCTCGCCCGAAAAGTCCAGGAATTGAAAAGTCGGCGAGCAGCACAATGGTCCATGAATATGAAGAGTGACGAATATGGCAAACGAGTCCAGTCCTCTGAGGATGCAGACCAGTAGTCTGAGGATGCATTTATACTGTTCGCAGCTGGAGGAGACACATATCTGCTGCACACAGATGTTAGGTGGCTCAGCAGAGGTAAATTTCTGGAACGGTCTTCTGCCTGAAACTAAAGAATTTCTGAAATGTTCAAATCATGCTGAACATGCACAGCTTTTGGATTTGAAAGCAAGTTTAAAAGCAATTTACATGTGCTATCAAGCAGGTTGCAACAGTGTGACTTGCAGAACTTTCCACACATGGACACAGAACTTAAGCACCAGGACAAAGACCGTGGAGCCTGAGAGTGCATGTTATGATGATCATGTGCAGAGCATCTTGTCAGAATCTGACAGGCGCTTCACTGACTTTGCATCAAAAGAGCCTGTTGTCAGTTTTCTGTTTATTTTTTGTTTTTTTTTTTTCTTCCTCCATTTGGGGAAAATATAGATGTGGACTGTATATCGTCCAAAGTGGCATCACTTCAATCTGGATCCTCACATTGAAAAATGACATTGAGCTCAAATCCAGAGTAACACCTGACATGAATGTCCAAATCTGGAATCTAATGCAGACAGAGAGTGTCTGAGTGCCTGATTACAGCTGCACTCAGCTCCTACTGTCCAGTCTATGAGAGACGAGCTTCCTCCTCTCGGTGTCAGAAGTCCCACTAAGGTAGGGAACAACTTTTCCAACTTGAGGCCAGTCCTAGGCCTACTTGTGTTTATTCTTTTCCACTGTGCACATTTACTTCAATGATGCATTATTATTGTTAAAAACTGCCAGGAAATTGTGTTATTATATTGGTGCACAATATATTGTGGCTACGCTGTGGCGTTCGATATGGCTCAGTAAATCTCGATAAACTGTCAACTTTAAAAGTAGATCTCGGTTGAAAAAAGGTTGGGCACCCCTGCCCTACATTATGTTCTATGGAGCTGTAAAAACCATCAGTAAAAGGCTGAGTGCATTAATGTCACCGTACCTTTTGTTCCAGGTGAGCCCGGCGGAGCGACACTTTCTGATCCAACTTCTGCTGCTCGCGTTCGTGCTGAGCCTCAGTCTGCATCTTGATCTTGCTTTGGTAGGCGTTGAGCAGCTCCATCTCCTGTTGCAGCTGCTGTTTCAGGGCCTGGCATTCTGCTTCCTGGGCCTCATCCAGACGCAGCTGACACAGGCGACCATGGACAGCAACAGAGACGAGGGAGAGAGAGATGGGGAGAATGGAGGGATGGCAGTGATGCAAGCAGAAGGAAAGAGAGGGAACAGAAACCACAAAGGACAGAGATGGGGAGAGAAAGTGAAGATGGAGACAAAAGAGGACAGAAGGGCAACAGGGATAGACAGGACACAGACAGACGAGAAGGAGAGGAGGAGAAAGGGTTAGGGAGGGGACAGAGATGGAGGGAGATTGCAAATGAGATGATCCAGAAAAAGGGCAGGATGAAAGGGAAAAACATGAGAAAAAAGAAATGAGCTTAAGAATCATGAACAACAGATGCAGATAAATGGACAATACTTGTGTGAAATTCTCAAACTCATCCCCTCCCCGGTTACTAGGACAAGACTTTAAAGTCCAGAAAGAGACTGAAAGGCTGTGATGGAAATAACTCACTGCCTGTGAGGCCATCATCTCATTTATGCTCTGCTCGTATTGCTCTGCCAGGATGGCCAGCTTGCGTGTCTGCTCGTCCTTCATGGCCTTCAGCACAGTCTTGTGCTCGGCCTTGGGCGTCACTTCCATCTGGTGGTGGCGCAGGGCCTTGTACTGCTTAGTCTGCACCTTACATGTGTCCTGGAACTGCTTCTTGATCTGCAGCTCCAAGACCTTGTAGAAGAGATGAAAATAAAAGGGTGGAGGAGAGTGAACAGGTGGTATAGAGATACTGCATCAGGCCTGTTTTACATTTATGTTACACCTTTAAGTCTGTCCTGGTTAAGTCTGTGCATGACCACGGGTAAAAATATTGGTTCCAGTCTTTGTGATCCTGAAAAGAGAAACTAAACAAAAACTATACTCAGAGATGACAGTTTTACATGATTTTTAGCCATTTGTTCCCATATTAATTCATTACATCCATGTTGCATCACTTATCTAAAAAAAAAAGCCCAAACAAACAGAAGAGGTTGCCCATGGCTTGCAACATCCAAGAAATGGCAAGACTTTGTTTTTTTGTTTTTTTTTATTTTCTATATGCAATGTGACTAGGATGCACCCTTGATCTGCTGTGACTGGGAATGGGAAAATTCACACTCATTTGTGGGCATATGGACACATTTGGAACTGTGATCACTCTTTTGGGAGTGATTCCCTTCATCTATTCATGCATGTGGACACCTTTGGTTATCTATAGAAATGATGGCTGGTTTATTTCACATTAAAATAGGTAAATATTGTTAAAAAAAAATCAGTTAATATCCCAGCAACTTTTAAAATAACTTCACTTTGTGTAAATATGCAGCGACATGCACTGAAAACTACAACAATAGAGTAAGCTCATTTACTTCTGATGGGGTACCTATGGTATAAGCACCAAGTGTCGAGAGTGTATTGTTAAGTTATCACCATCGCAGTGTTTCCACATATTTGCATAACCATGTGACTGGAACAGTTCCTACCTTCAGATTCTTGGGTTGCTGCCGAAGCTCCAGGACATGCTTGCGGTGGAGTTCACGTTCACGGCGATTGTTGTACTCGATCTGGTTTTCTAGTTCCGTTTGATGCTGCAGGCGGATCAGGTCCATGCGAAGCTTCTGCAGGGTCTTCAGCTGCCGCTGCTCCAGTTCTTGGGTGGACTCATCGTGACGGATCAGCATGGCATGCTCCATCTCTTTCTGGGTCGTCTTCTTGGTTAGCTCCTAGAACAAATGGATGGTACGTGGATAAATTAAGTGCATAATTATAAGCATATAATAGTTAGTTGCTAAAATTGCTAATAATTACTGAACAGCATGACAGTACTCTTGTATGTACTGCTTCTTGTGCAGTTTTATTCAGTTCCATTTTCCAGATCTGATATGAAGCTCAATATTCAGGCTAAAACACTGGCTCTCAGATTAAGAGGACTTCCTAAAGTCTGACTCAGCATTTTGTACATTACCCACAGAAAGCTTTTGGATCTTCTAAGATTTACATAACAGCTTTTGAGATTAGGACATTGTTGCATTGCCTTACTTTAGTAATCTTCTTATATTTTAGGGACAACACATTGCATAGATGAAGAACAATGGCAGTAATTATTCTGCACACATGGACTCTTGTTTAATGGGAGAATTATTGTGGCTTGGTTCACTGGGCCTGATCACATCAGCAGCATAAACAGTTGACAAACAGAAGCGTCAACATTATCTTAAAACATGTAACTGGATAAATATTTTGTTTCTATGTGGATAAATTAATTTAATAGAGTGAACGTGGTTTGTAGTTGTATCTGTAACACATAAGGATCCAATTTCATTTTTCTTTTATACGAATTGTTAGGTGATATACTGATGTGTTTTAGAGCGTATATCCTCTGCACCTCTCGGATCTGTTCTTGCTCCAAATCGTGCCTCTTGATCATCACTTTGCGCTTGAAGCCTCGGCAGTTCCGGTCATAGAAAACCCTCTGTTGGGACAGGAGATGGGCCTCCTCCTCGGCCTGGGAATGTTGAATATTTTCTTTGTGCTTGGACAGACGCTCCTGCTTCTCCTTCTTGGGTGTGCTGTGGTCTTCGTTCATCTCCTGCAACCAGGTCAAAGTTGTGACAGAAACGTTTGGTTACAAATACAGAAAATACGTCGCAGCATAAAATTAGCACCAAATACAAGACAACTATAAGATAAAATCAAATTTGGATTGAGTGTTTGAAAGAGTAACTCCTATTATTTTAAAGGGTTTTCTTTTTCATAGAAGCAAAAATCCGTTTAACTGTCACATTAACATCTTTCAAGGAGAAGTTGGTAAATGATGAGTTATGATGACACGTATGTAGTTTCAAATACAGTGATTTTAAAAACATGCTGTAGATGGTGGGAACTTCACACTTGGAAAGACTGACACCAGTACCCTTCACTGATAGCATGCGTTTGGGAAGATCTGGGACACCTTTGTTATGATTCAATCATATACACACTTTATTTTATATGGTGATCTTGATTTTCAAACAACTTTGGATTTAATTTGGTTCTGGTTGTGCTGGGTTTCCTTTAGTTCTGCGCGTTTGCCATTTTTTGTTTCTTGATTTTCTTTTTCTTTCAAAACGTATAAATAAATTAACACACTGTACCACTACCACTATTACTAGTGCAGTAGTATGCAAAGATTTTTGTGTTATTTAATAATTTGCTGAATAACTACAGGTACATAGTAGATATTTACTTTGTATATAAATTTGGTAAAATGTAACCACTTATGGCTTTTAATAATACATAGTCTCTTAGCTGATTTATTTATTTATATATATATATATATATATATATATATATATATATATATATATATATATATATATATATATATATAGATATATATATATATATATATATATATATATATATATATATATATATATATATATATATATATATATATATATATATATATATATATATATATATATATATATATATATATATATATATATAAACATTTATTGTTGGTTGCCCTCAGTTGCTTGCAGTCAACACAGCACATCCTGAAGAGGCCTGTATTGGGATTTGTCACAACTCTCACATCTCATGCTTGATGCAACTGGAGTTGCATCAAGCATGAGGATGCTGGAGAAACGTGTGCAGCTCCTGGCCTTTCTATGTAGTCTCAGAGCTGAATACTAATCTGGACCTACTCTGTGGATCTTTGAGCTGTGACTGGGTCCAGGCGTGCTCAGAGTGGTATGGCTGCATAATCTCTGAGTGGGTAAAAATCCCACAACTTCTTTTAGGGGGTTTTCTGCAATTTATAAGGAGATGAGGTTGTATTTAATCAATAACAATAATTTTATTGTGTAAACATGAGCAAGGAATTAATTTTGTTTTATAGATGAGGATTGAAACTCTAGAATTAAACTAGAAAAAGAAAAATTCTCTCAGTTGATGTAATTTGGAAAAGGAGTGTTTGGACATTTCACATGTGATTTTCTGTTGATCAAACAGTTTTCTGACATTTACTGCAGTAGTCTGTCTCGGCATATGGTACACTCTGTTCGATTCACTGTTTCAAATTAAATACGAATTTCACAGTGTTCCGGGCACACACAGGATTGGGGTGAGGGGTGGCAAGTGTCAGTTGAATCTATTCCTCACCAGTGTAACGTCCTATTCTCTTTCATGGGCTCCAAGGTGATCTACAAGTATTAGGACACAAGCCTGATCCTCGCTCTCTGTGGCGTTTTAATTCCATTCTAGCTCTCACTTGGTGGGACATCTCTCTCCCTGCCAGTGATGATTCATTTAGCTGACCTAATTTTGGTCACTTATCTTGTAAATAAAAACGCAGAGTTTTGCTCCCAAAACCCACAGGGGCCTTCACTGGACACAGTTCAGTTTCAAGGTTGTGGTGGGCAACAAAGTGCACACTGCCTACTGTGGGTGGTTTTCCATTGTGTGAGGATACGTGTAGGTACACAATGCGCAAGCAGAGTGACTCAAAGCATCGCCGAAAAGACCACTGTTGAGGTACAGCATCTGAGCGTTTGTGTGGAGGAGGACTGATTCAACAGTAAGCAGCACACAAAACTGTGCGTCATACACGAGAGGCGTACAAAGGCGGCTGCTTGGGGAGGAAAAGGGAAACCAACAAGCACGGCGCACCTCCTTAATTTTCTCCTTGCACAGTTTATACTGTTTCTTTTGATTATCCAGAAAAGTGGTCAGCTCCTTCTTCTGCTGAGCCACAATCTGCTGCTGGACCTTCTTCTCATCTGCCAATGCAGTTTTCATCTGAAGGACACAGAAACCAGAAGGAGACGGCATTGTTAGCTTAGCATGATAAACTGGAGACCTCTGAGTATGGACTACAAGTTCAGCAGTGAATAAATTCATTAAATGGTCAAAACGTAGATCCATCTAAATTTTTAAGCAAACGTGAATTAAGGCAGCGGATACATCTCCAATTTACACTCGTAAATATTCACTGTAAAGGCAAAAATAATGTTTTACAACAGTCACTTCAGCTTCATCATGAATTGAAGGTTCAATCAGTTTAAACATTTTCATCTTGCTGATGAATAAATATTAACACCATGGAATTATCAGTATTTCCCACAAACTTAATATCTGAAACAAACTATGTTGTAAAAATCTGGACTTTATTCAACAAACCTTTCCAATCAGACCGTATGCTAACGCCAACTGTTGTGCAGGGAAGCGGAATGCGTGACCATCTTTGAGATAATTTACCAGCCAACATACAGACGCATGCCCTCATGTCCCACACCCGAGCACCTCAAAATCGCACCTCCTTCTCAGTGTGCACAGCATGACGTTTTGCCAGCTTCTCCAGCTCGATGTAGGCGTTGTTGGCCTGTGTCTCCACCTCCTTCTGCAGCTTAAGCCGGTGCTCATCCATCTCGGCCTTCAGCTTGTTCTCCAGGGCAATCAGCTGTTTCTGGTGCTGTCGCCGCATCCGCTTATAGCCAGACATCTGCTCCCGCAGCTCGCTTTCCTGCTCATGATCATGGATCTGCTTAGTCACCTGTGGGGAAAAAGGGTTGAGGTTCAACACAAAATCAGTTTTCCTCAATGCCCAAACCAACCTGGGTGTTAAAATAAGGAGATCAGAAACATTGCGACAATCATCTTCTTTCCAGCAGTTCCAAATGTGAGAGCTGAAAAGAAGTCATTCACTTCTGGAAAGCATCACAGTTCTTCAGTAGGATGGTGAGTCAGTTTGACAGAGGGGAGAAACAAATTCTTATGTGCCATGAGAAATGTAAAACTCAAAGAAACAATATTATGAAATTCACACTAGAGGCAAACAAAAGCTCTCATCAGATGACAAACACACACCGAGCAGCCAAAAATGATCTGAGGTATGTTTATGGCAGACCCAAGAAAAACAAGAACTTTCACCGTTTAATGTCCGGTCACATTTTTGACATTTTTTTATTATTATTATTTTTTTTTATAAAAACGGACTATATATATATATATATATATATATATATATAAATAGCCTGCATGTGTTATACATCTGTGGTCACCAAGCTTTTGTGATAAAATACCTGAATTCTGAAAAGCCCAATGGGTTTCTCATGTATTTGACAGTAATGATGCATTTAAAACAACAAAACCTGCCAATAAAACCTTTAATCTCTTTGTCTGAAGATTCTAGACCAGAATAATTTGAGTTCCCTACAAATCCACCAACTAGTTTAAGAGAAGTTGCACTTATGATAGAAACCAAGTCAACACAAACATCTAGCTATTTCCCCTTGACAACATCAGACCAGAATTATTTTCCTTCACACACATCTTCATATGAAGTACTACAATTGTGTGATGTTTGATATAAATCCAGCAACTGGTCTACGAAGAGTTGCGCTTGCAGTGTTCGTACACAAACGGATGGACAAGACAGAGTAATTCCTGTACCCCCCCCCCCCCCCCCCCCAAAAAAAAAACCCTTGTTTATGGAGGTATATATAAAAATAAATAAATAAAGCCCCACACAGCTGCATTTGTAAACGGAATCTAAAATGACAACCTAGCTACATCACTGGCTCAGGTGTGTCTCAATACCAACACTGCCAATGCCAGTTTCCTTAACCAAACCTAGCTCCCCCCAAACACCAACCTGAGAAGAGAAGGGGTTCTCCACATCTAGGAAGTACTCGCTCCGCATCTTCTCATAACTTCCACTGGAACTCCTGAGGCCAAACATGATGGCGACTTTAGCCAAGTGCACCAGCATCCAGGAACCTTGGTTGGCATCCTATGCCTGACAGAAACCTGTCTGAGCCACAATGCCACCCCAAGTCCCCTCTTTTGGGCAAGGACTCCCCCTCTCTTTGGTTCACGCCCGAGGCACGCAGTCGCACAGGCAGGCGTGTGAACTGTAAATGAGGCCGGCCGCCTCCCTGGGCCAACAAGAGCACAGAGTGGCTCTTTACTTAGGCCAACGCTAAGCAGGGGACAGCAGGTGGGTCACATGAATACCTCATTGAGAAAGCGTCAGAGAAGTTGAAGGGGGGAGGTGGTGGGGGGAGCAAGCCAAGAGATGAGGGGAGGGCAGCTGACTGCAAAGGAGAACAGAAGGAGAAACAGCAGATTCAGAGTAACCAAGGGAAAGAAAAGATTAAAAAATGAGAAAAAAAACAAGGGGCTGGTATTTAAAGAGGTGGAGGTTGAGCTCTTCTCTTCATATGCATTAAATCAATGCCCCTACTGTAAGAGCAGCTCTTGATCCCAGTCACTTGCTTCACTGCCACCATGCTCACTGCCACAAAGGCCCAACTCATGCCACGTGGCAGCTCTTTTCACAAAAGGCTCAGAGACTGGAGAGGAGATCATATTCATCAAGTGTGGGGCTGCAGGCTAAAGGTCAATGTTCCACTGAGATCTGTGAGAATTTAGAGAATAAACTGATTCCTTTATTTTGTTGTAGTTCAATGCAGCCTGATTAAAGAAACAAGGTTTTACAAAATAAGCTGATTTGCTGAGCAGGAAACGGCCATTTTAAATTTAAATTTCAGCTTGGACATGGAAGTTTGCAAATCACTGACAACTTTATTGACATGCAAACTAGAAGTGAGCATATCGATATATAGGTAATGATTTACTGCAGGTGAGGCTGGACTTTGAGTGTAGGGACAAATATTGCTGCACCCATGTAATCACATATGGTGAAGTCATCCAGATAAACACTCTACAGACACCTATTTATTGTGATGTTCTCCTGTAGGTATCCAAATGTGGTGAGCTGTTGAACTTAAACATTCTCATTCTCATCACAAAAGAGCTGCATCTGGCAAAACTACATCCACTCATTCATCTATGAAATTCAAATCATGACGTCATTATCTTTACAATCATTTATGACACACCTATACAGCAGATAAACCTAGAAGGCAGCAATGTCAGGGCAATGTTCCATATGATTGTTTATTGATCCCCCCCAGCAGAATCATGTTGTGATGTGATGTTCTACAAAATTCTGCTGCACTGATCACTGACTCGAAAAATGCTGTAATTACAAAGCAACAAACTTGTTTGCTGATTTTCTTTGAATGCATGTAAAGAATAATTAAGAACACAAACAACTGCTCTGCAGGTAAACAAGCTTGACTTACTTCCACCAACAGCAGTAGAGTGTGGCACTTAGGGGTGGGCAATATAATGTAAAATTAATATTAGGAAAAACCTGATAAATCACATTTAATTAATTTATTTTACAGTTTTACATTTAAAGTGTGTTTCTCTAGTAAATGAAATGTCAAATGAGCTGACTATTCTAACTAAATAAAGAATTATGAAAATATTGATGTATTTCATTTTATTTTTGGTGTTATCTGCCCAGAGAAATTAAGTCATAAACATGGAGAAATGAGCTTGATTTTACCTGCCTCTGATAAACACTCAAGCTGCGAGGAATATGAACTTTGGTGACATCATCTTAAGTCACGCCCCTAAAATGAATGGGGAGAAACGTAATTTTTTCATAGTGTGAAATCAGTGTTTTTTGTGGACTTTGACGGTGAATATGTCAAAATGGATTTTGCAAGGATGTAGTCATGTGACTAGTGTTTCTTATTAGGTGGACACATTTTCCAAAGATAATATTTTGAGGAGGAAAGTGAGAGTTTGCTTTTTTATTTTGTGTTTTGTACAAACAGCACAAGTGAAGCCCAGCACAGTGTGAAAATGGTCTTAAAAGCATGGACCTAACCACAGATTTGATCCTTTCCTTTTGTGCGGCCAGGAAAAAAAAATCCTTAAAGTGTGTATCCTCTCCAAAATGTACGGAAATAAGTATGTTTGTGGTTAGTGCTGTGGCGTCGCATCATGCTAGGCTGATGCCATGTGTGGGACATGGTCTCGCTGAGGAAGCCACTTCTGTGTTCATGGAGTCAGAAAGAAAGGCGACGGTGAGTGGCCACTTTTAACAGGACAGCTGTGATGTGAACCAGCTTCCAGCCCTTTGAGTTACTGGTTAAGCTGAGCTAAAGAGAGGGCTAAGCTAAGTGCTACCAGGAGCCCCCACTGACACCGGATCCGCAGCCTGACAAAAGGACATTGTTTTCTTTGGAGAACCACACAGTGGAATAATAATTCTACATGGCTCTGTGTGTGAACACGAGTGAAATCAGAGACACCACCTTGGTATGTAATCACTATTATTCAGTTTGAGACATACGAGATCTGTTAGAAAAGTATCCGACCTTTTTATTTTTTTCAAAAACCTGATGGATTTGAATCACGTGCTTGCATGAGCCAACCTTGAACCTTCGTGCGCATGCGTGAATTTTTTCACGCCTCTCGATTGCATCATTTGCTTGTAAGCAGCCTTTATGTGAGGATGGGTGTAGTCTCTCATCGTATTTCCTTTGCAATGAAATGGCAGAACGACTGGAGCAGCACGACTGCGTCAAATTTTGCCAGAAACTGGGCGACAGCCATTCGGATTCGGACATGTTGTGACATGCCCAACTCTTCCACCATTCGGAAGATTCAGACGGCTTTCTGTGGCTTTTCAGTCGTGTGACTATCGTGTAACTATAATTGTGGACGAGGTGAGCATGTCACAACATGTCCTGTGAGGCTTCAACACGAAGGCGCTTTTGCTGCGCCATCAGCTTCGTGCCGATGAATTTCGCCGCCACTCTTTTCATGGCAAAATCTTCTGTCACAGTGGAATGTCCCGAAAAATTGCTGATGACCACCTCTTCCGCAATTTCTCGGATAGTCACACGACGGTCCCACATCACCACAGCGTTCACTTTGGAAATGATCTGGTCATTTCAACATGTTGATGGCCACCCGGAGCGCGGCGCGCTCTCTCTCTCTCTTTAAACCGGTTGTACCGCTCCTTAATCTGTGTGATGCCTATAGGATCGTCATCAAAAGCCGTGTGAATAATCCGAATGGTTTCCACCTGGCTGTCGCCCAGTTTCTGGCAAAATTTGATGCAGTCGCGCTGCTCCAGTCGTTCCACCATTTCCTTGCAAAGAAAAAACGATGAGACTCCACCCATCCTGACACAAAGGCTGCTTACAAGCAAATGACGCAACCGACAGGCGTGAAAAAATTCACGCATGTGCACGAAGGTTCAAGGTTGGCTCATGCAAGCACACGTGATTCAAATTCACCAGGTTTTTGAAAAAAATTAAAAGGTCGGATACTTTTCTAACAGACACTCGTATGCAATTTTTTCTGATTACCCCGTGGGCTACAAAGAGGCGGAGATGAACAAATATTGATAGCAAAATACAAGAATTTGATTTGAAAGTCAAATTAAAGCCATATTGCATTTAGAGACAAAAACAGCTCAGACTGACTGTGTGTACAGGTGTAAATCATGAGGTGGACACAGGTGGCGTGACCTTCAGACAGGTAATACACAGCACCAGACGTTACCTCACTTTTATGGCTAAAAATAGCTCTGAATCTGTGTGCATTTTCCAGATGCTGTGTGGCTAATTTTATTTTTATCAGCTACATCACGACTTGCACAAGTTAAACAATTGGAAGTAATGATTCTTAATCTGGTATACAACCCCTGGCAAAAATTATGGAATCACCGGCCTCGGAGGATGTTCATTCAGTTGTTGTTCAGTTGTTTAATTTTGTAGAAAAAAGCAGATCACAGACATGACACAAAACTAAAGTCATTTCAAATGGCAACTTTCTGGCTTTAAGAAACACTAAGAAATCAGGAAAAAAAATTGTGGCAGTCAGTAACGGTTACTTTTTTAGACCAAGCAGAGGGAAAAAAATTATGGAATCATGAAAAACAAAAGAACGCTTCAACACATCACTAGTATTTTGTTGCACCACCTCTGGCTTTTATAACAGCTTGCAGTCTCTGAGGCATGGACTTAATGAGTGACAAACAGTACTCTTCATCAATCTGGCTCCAACTTTCTCTGATTGCTGTTGCCAGATCAGCTTTGCAGTTTGGAGCCTTGTCATGGACCATTTTCTTCAACTTCCACCAAAGATTTTCAATTGGATTAAGATCCGGACTATTTGCAGGCCATGACATTGACCCTATGTGTCTTTTTGCAAGGAATGTTTTCACAGTTTTTGCTCTATGGCAAGATGCATTATCATCTTGAAAAATGATTTCATCATACCCAAACATCCTTTCAATTGATGGGATAAGAAAAGTGTCCAAAATATCAACGTAAACTTGTGCATTTATTGATGATGTAATGACAGCCATCTCCCCAGTGCCTTTACCTGACATGCAGCCCCATATCATCAATGACTGTGGAAATTTACATGTTCTCTTCAGGCAGTCATCTTTATAAATCTCATGGGAATGGCACCAAACAAAACTTCCAGCATCATCACCTTGCCCGATGCAGATTTGAGATTCATCACTGAATTTGACTTTCATCCAGTCATCCACAGTCCACGATTGCTTTTCCTTAGCCCACTGTAACCTTGTTTTTTTTCTGTTTAGGTGTTAATGATGGCTTTCGTTTAGCTTTTCTGTATGTAAATCCCATTTCCTTTAGGCGGTTTCTTACAGTTCGGTCACAGACATTGACTCCAGTTTCCTCCCATTCGTTCCTCGTTTTGTTGTGCATTTTTGATTTTTGAGACATATTGCTTTAAGTTTTCTGTCTTGACGCTTTGATGTCTTCCTTGGTCTACCAGTATGTTTGCCTTTAACAACCTTCCCATGTTGTTTGTATTTGGTCCAGAGTTTAGACACAGCTGACTGTGAACAACCAACATCTTTTGCAACATTGCGTGATGATTTACCCTCTTTTAAGAGTTTGATAATCCTCTCCTTTGTTTCAAATGACATCTCTCGTGTTGGAGCCATGATTAATGCCAGTCCACTTGGGGCAACAGCTCTCCAAGGTGTGATCACTCCTTTTTAGATGCAGACTAACGAGCAGATCTGATTTGATGCAGGTGTTAGTTTTGGGGATGAAAATTTACAGGGTGATTCCATAATTTATTCAATTTGTGGCTGTTTAATTAATTGTTAAGGCTTAAAAGAGGCTGCAGTGCAAAATTCCACTGGTTCACACAACAGAATCACAGTTTAATCCTATTTCTGTAACTGTTTTCGTTATCACAGCTTAAGAAACGCTGCTGTGCTGATCATAGTGCTGCATGTGTGCCAAAACGATTCATGTCTCAATGGATATTTAGCATTATTTTTGATCATTTAATCAGTGTTAATTAATAATGACAAGTATTTAGACCACAACCAAACCTTAGAAGAACATAAAATGCTTGTAAATAGTCCTTTTTATAATAAGGCTGTAGATTTAGCAGTATTGCCCAATCCATGTCATGACACACTATCAACCAGTGATGACAACACCACTGGTGTATCGCTCACCCCCAGTGGAGCTTTGTCTTTTCAGCTGCGGACACAGTACCTTTTGTAGACGGTGGCCATTGGCTCAGCGAAGAGTAGATTCACTTTTTAAACCACATCTAGGTGTGATTCCAAGAATGTTATTTAATTTCTTTCCCAGTATTTCAGGAACCAGCCACATGACCTCTCACAAGTCTATACAATGCGTGTAAATAGTATTCACACCCTCTGGCTTTTACACATTAAAAATAAATCATTTATTCTCTATACCAGCTTATTCCATTAAGAGTCACGGGGGGTGTTGTTGGAGCCTATAGCAGAAGTCATAGGATGTGAGGGGGGGTACACTCTGGACAAGGTGCCAGTCTGTCACAGGGCCACATATACACAGACATACACAATGTTGTCACCAATGCGCCTAACCTGCATGATTTTTGGCACACTGCAAAAAAAAAAAAAAAAAGGTGTATAAAAACAAGATTAAAAACACTACATCTGAGGGAAATATTCTTGTTGCCTGGATAGATAATTTCACTTGACAAGATGTCTAGAATTAAGATTGTTAAATCTAGAAATAAGCATGTTGAACACTTAAAATAAGAAATTAACCCTTAAAACAAAATTATTTAACACTTCCAAAGCTAAACTTTTTTTTTTTTTTAAATCTTGGTCCACTGCAAATTATTTGGTTCTTACCAAGATTAAAAAAAAAAACAAAAAAACAACTAAACTTCAGATCCACTCTGCTTCTTCCATTTACAGATGATGGAGGCCAATGTGCTCATTGGGACCTTCAAAGCAGCAGAAATGTTTCTGTACCCTTTCCCAGATTTGTGCCTCGAGACAATCCTGTCTTGGAGGTCTGCAGATGATCCCTTTGACTTCATGTTTGGTTTGTGCTCTGACATGCACTGTCAACTGTGAGACCTTATATGTAGACAGGTGTGTCTTTCCAAATCATGTCCAATCAACTGAATTTACCTCAGGTTGTAGATGCCAATTAAGCTCTAGAAACATCTCAAAGATGATCAGTGGAAACAGGATACACCCGAGTTCAATTATGAGCTTCATGGCTAAGTCTGTGAATACTTATGTACATGTGATTTCTTTTTTAATTTTTAATAAATTTGCAAAAATCTCAAACTTTTTTTCACATCATTACGGGGTAATGTGTGTAGAATTTTGAGGAAAAAAATTTATTTAATCCATTTTGGAATAAGTCTGGAACAGAAAATGTGGAAAAAGAGAAGCGCTGTGAATACTTTCTGGATGCACCGTATGTCCTGGACATAATGACAAAAAGTAAAAAAAAAAGTAAAAGCCTGAATACTATTTCTGAGTACTAGACATATGCAACACAAAGATCTGCATTTCCAGTTTAACACGGCTGTCAGTTGGAGGAGGTAACTAAAGTTAGCCATTTTTATCTAGATGGAGGCGGTAGATGGAGGTGGGTGCTCTCCAAGTGCACCTTCAAATTATACCTTTTTAAACACACACACACACACACACACACATATATATATACATATATATATATATATACATATATATATATATATATACATATACATATATATATATACATATATATATATATATACATATATATATATATATATATGTATATATATATATATATGTATATATATATGTATATATATATATATATATATATGCAACAGGGTTGAGAAACTTAATGAAAATTTTATATTAATAAATGAGAATCTGACAACAGAATCTGATTTAACAGGGTTTAATCTATTTATTTGTACTGGTTAAGGGATATAAATATGCCTCTCTTGGGTTCATTGTCCTGAAGATATGCTTGCCAATTGCCAAAACTAAAAACTGCACCACCTACACCTTGGGGAACTCTGTTTTTAACACTGATATCAGTAAAATGCTCACCCACATTCATGACATTTACCCAGTATACTGTAGCTGAAATCACTTTTCTCTGCAAAAAGAAATTCTCACCAGTACCATCTGAGGTGGACTTTCACCCACCCCTATTAAATATGACCACAAACCACATAAGGTTTGAAGCACCAGTAAGAGTGTGGTAGGGTGTTTCTGTAAAATGTCTTAATGTAAGCCAACTCCATCAGCTGTTATGTGGCTGTGTACATATGATCTCAAACACATGGACATGGACACTTGGAATGATGTAGTGTGACTTCATGAAACCTGTTTGATGTGAAGCCAAAAAGCAAATAATCTTGGAGGAAGAGTACAGTCGAGAAAAGAACAAGCATCCATTAAATAACCACAGCAACACCACTGAAGGTGAGGCCTGCAACCTGCCAGCATGTGCAGATGACCATGCTGCTGCATCACCACTGTATGGAACTGCTCTGGGTTTCAATTGGCAACCACACAAACAGGGCAACAACCCATCCCTACATCCTGAAAACAGTCATCTATCTGCTGCAGCCAGGTGATACTTAGGCCTCATCCAGTTGCTGGAGTCCCTAACAGTGAAGGTCATGCAGGATCATGTTTCTAGGCAGGTGGACAACTCCAGAAAAGAGGGTCATCATTCCCCCCAAAACCTGTACACCTGAAACCATTTAAAATATCTTTATCTGATATCTAATGATCTGTTAGGATTGGTTGTCAGTATTTTACATTGTGTACTGGTTTCCTGAGTCATTAAGAAAGAAATGTAGTAGCAATAGTGTAGTACTCATTCAATTACTGTACATTTGCTCCCTGTTATACGGAATAAACAAAAGAGACACATTTCATGCATTGCAGGTCTGATGTTAATAGCTGCTGGACATAAAAAAAGAAAACTTCCTTTTAGCAGCCATGTTCCACAACAAGTAATCTATTTTTCTTCAACCCAAGGCTTCGTAATTTAGCATGAAAATTTGAGATTTGTAGGAAATTGTCTTCTTCCTGGCATGGCATTAAAATAGGGGTAGGGTAAGATATGGGGGAGTATTTCCTTAAAATTTCTCATCACATGCGCTACTGTACCAATTATCACTACTTCCTGAAAAGCTACAAGCCATAGGGTTATTTATGTGTCAGATTCACCCACACAGGACTGTCATACAGTAAGAAAAATGTTAGTGGTTTTTCCTAACCAAGTATGAAAATGAAATATTTTCACTATCAATTTGATACATTTACTCCTTTCTTTCTATTGATCAATCAGAAATTGTTCATATTCCTACCACATCATTCTGGGTTTATTTCTGGTATCTCACAGAAAAAAAGAAGATTATTACATATTTAATTTTTTTGGACACCATTTGCACAAGAGTGCATGTTGACTACCAGTTAGACTGTATCTCTGATTAACCAATTAACATAAAAGAAAAGGCATTTTTAGGTTTCCAGATAAATATGGGAATAAAAAGCAAAAATAGCCCTTATTTAATCATTGGAGCACCTGATTTTAAGGAAGGCACATCACATGGCCAAAGTGTCGCAAGTGACGTTTCTGCACAGTGCAAGTAGTCCAGTATGTCTCGGTCTCCCTTAAGTAAGTAGTTAGTTCACACATTTATTCTAGCCAGTGACATGGTTTTAAAAAAACTGAGGCTTCTGGGACAATGTGTGCTGAACAAATATACAGTCATTCAGGTAATCAAACTGGTAAATATACTATAAATAATTTAAGCTTTAGGGTCCGATATTTGTGTCTGGCTAATTGCAGTTAGTCATAGAAATGTGCAATTAATTGGTTGATTTTTTTTTTTTTTAAATCGATTCACAGCCCTTATTCTAAGTACATTATTTATGTCCCAAATAAAGAACGCTTTCATGCAAATTTTAACCAATCATTGACATTTCTCTTACACATATTTTCCTCCATAACCTTGTCCTTTTTCTTTCCTCCTTTTCCCTCTTACTGCTGTTCCACCTCACTTTCCTCTGTCTCCTTACTTTTTCCCTCACTCCACGTTTCCCAACTCTTCATCAAACCGGACTCTTCACTTCCTGTCACCTCTGAGCACCGGAGTACATCACCCTCCTGTCTCCTCCTGTCTTTCTTTGTCACTATCTTTTATCTCATCTCTCTATCTGCCCTTCTCTCGGCCACTCTGACGCCTCTGCTATGTGCCATTTATCTTTTCATCCCATCACACTCCGTCATCCATTACTCTCCCTATTTGAATATCTCCATTCCTATGAGTCCTTCTTTGTTTTGGAAATATGTCAATTTCATGCCAAACAATGTGTCACTCAGGTAGCCACATCTTTTCATGTGAATATTCCCTCTATTCTGCCGTTTTGAGCCTCCATCACCCTCTCACCATCTGGACCCCCTGTTGTTCTTCTTTGCTCTGCCTACCTGCTGATTTCAATCTCAACGAGTCGAGGCCAATCTGAGGACGTCTGTGCTCGGCAGAAAGAGATGATGTCATCTCTTTCAGTGCTGGCGGGCAGGAACGCTACCTATCAACAACAACTGTGGATACGACGCTGCCTCAGTTACACCAAGGCTGGATCTGACAAAACGTAGACCTTTGTCTGCTTAAATACAGGGCATTTTAATTTGTCTGATAACCACAGTAACTAATGAGTCGAGCTTTCCTGAGTTTGCAACAATAAGGAGTTTCTTGATACCGATACGGGATTTATATTCTGTTAACCAAGAAAAGTGCAATATCAAGAACTATGTAAATAAAATATAACGAAACAAAACATAAGATGCAATGGAATTTTGGAGATTATACATCTTTCCCTTTTCTACTTATTACTGGGATGTTTTTGTTCCGGTACATTTTATTTATATTTATACACCACATTTTTATATGTTCTGCACTAGAAATGTGAAAATGGGTAGAAAACTGATGGGAACAAGAACAAAAAACCTAAACTATCTTGATAACAGAGGTTCATACTGTGGCCAAGGACAAGATGACGACTCAGCTGCACATATATGTACGAACTTCACCAAAACACATCATTCTTGCTTGTAATCACTGATGTGTCCTTAAGACTTCACAATTAAAACCAGTAAGTCAGAGATGGGTTAATACACACACACACACAACTGCTTACTAGTAACCAGAGCTTGTTTCCATGACAACAGACAAAGAGGGAGAGAGAGAGAGCGATAAAGAGTGAGAACTGAAACCCCCCCAACTTAAAATACTGAGTCAGATGTGAGAATGATGCATTATCAAGTGCAGATGAAGAAGAAACAAAGGGGAGGGTGGAGAGTACGGAGAGTAATAATATGAGGTGTTGAACAAAGAGGAGAAAACAAAAGGATGAAGGAGAACAAGGGGATGAGCAGCAGAGAGATTTAACAGACTAGGACTAGAAAGGAGTAAAGACTGAAAGATGGAAACACTGCAAGTAGCAGAAAAATAGAGAGCAAACAAAGAACAAATATCGAGGTGCAGAAGAACATGACTGAGATTTTAGTAACCATGTTAACAGCAAATGGAAGAAGACTGAACAAAGGAAACAGATCAGTGCAAAGATGCAGTCAAACAGGTTTATTCCTCGAGGAATTCACATCACATTTCCTCAGTGTGCAGCATTACATCACTTTACCACCTTAACCCTTTCACATGTGTACCTGAACGCAGCCCTGTGTTCGTAATAGCTGTGACAACTGCAATCTTCCTTCACTCTTGCTTCTTTCACACATGGTTCTGGGTTACATTTCCAGAACAGAATTGATACGGCAGATTTCATATTCACATTCGAGGTTTTGCAATATAGAATTTTTTCTGTCACTTTGTTCTCACACACACGTGATAATATTCATGTTAGCGCCTCTACTCTGCATGTGTTCTGTGGTATGGTGCAGATTAATAAACCTGACATATTACATAACACGTCTGTGGGATGGGACAGAACCGTGTTGAGCGGCGTGTGAGAGCGAGTGAGCTGTGCTCGCTATCTCATGGCACATAGCAAGGAAGAACAGGGTGCACCACAAGAGTGCAAACAGCAATAGACAGGCATTACTGTCATGTTTACGATGAAACAGATTCATTTAGAATTCAATCAAACAGCAGCTCTGTTCAAAATGCAAGACAAAGAGAGACAGCACACGAAAATAAACACAGTTCAGGGTGGCCCGGTCTGAGACCACCTCTTTTGGTCCATCATCCGAGGTATGTAGCTTTCAAATCTGCTATTGTGGTTTGTACAAAAAGTGAAAAGTCCGAAGGTTTCTACCAAACAAGGGAGGTGTGAACGCACCCTTAGGAGAACCAAAGGTGTCCTGTGTTGTACCGAGGTGTCAGAGTGCTGCACTTTTCAGAGGTGAATCTGTAGTGGTAAAGTAAACCACTCCAGATAGAGAAATATTACCGTGCAAAATAAAAGCATCAAATATTCATATTTAAAACATCTTTACCAGCTTTTTTCCATTCATTCACACACAAAACCACAAAGGTTTAATGATGCTTTAAAGCTGAACAAAAAATACATTTTCCTTAAAATAGGCATGAAATCAAATCAAAATACTCTGTCTTACCAGTGAGGCTGATTTTATGGTGGCAAAGCGGCCCTGGTTTTTGTAATTCTGAGCTTGGCTGCTCTTCTCAGAAGAAGCCGGCCTCATCTCGGCTCGGTGGTCCCTGTGGACCCCATCATCCCAGTTGTACTGATGGTCCTTTAAAAGATGTACAAACATGACAAGAACAAAACTGAAAAAAAAAAAAAAAAAACATGAATCTGAATGCAGAGTTGTACATTTTTAATATATTAACAACAACAAATGGGACTGAAGTAAACAAAGGGGGAAACTGATGCTACCTTGAGACAGCTCATGGATTTGAACTCACTAAAACTGAAGAAACGCTTCAAATTTATATGATAAATTCTTTTTAAATAATGAAATTTCAGGTAACACTCATGATAAAGGTATTTCTGAGAATTTTGTTGAAAATGTGTTCAGCCTTGTAAACAGGATGAAATGCCAACACTTTGACAAGCTGATTCAAGTCTGCTTTGTAAACTACAGACCAATTTCATTTGGGAACCAAATTCTGCTTCAAATGAAGAAGTAACTTCATCAGCATCTCTCAACAATGCATGTCACTATTATTTGTTCTCAGCAAAGTCCCTGAACAGCTGCCAGTTTATAAAATGACATCCGTATTCATCTGCTGTCAACAATGCAAAGAGCAGAAGACAAAGAAATAACAGACATTTCTTTATTGTATTTTTGCAATGAGAATGTTGGGTATTATGATGGCCCAAGTGAGAGAGAAATGACAGAGCATTAAGTGAGTAAAAGGCAGAGAGAGTGTACCGCTTGTCGTCTTGTGTACAGTCTTTGTTCTCAGAGGCTGAACGGTATCACTGATGAACTTGAAGCAATGTGCCAAACAGTGAGGACTGTGTAGATGGTTTCCATGGTTTCCAGATGGGAGGAGAGCATTACAAATACTCATGAAAACAGCCAGAGAAACTCAGAAGACGTTTGAACAGAGCTACGTGTCTTTCCCTTGATGGGTGTCATTATAACTTATGGCTGATGCACACAGCAAGATAATTATGCAGATTTCTGACACTTTCCAATAAGGTTAAGGAAGCTCCGACTATCGTGATGGGTCTAAAGATAATCTTATCAGATATTCCTACTGTGTGCTAAGCGTGAGCTAGTCTGCTCGGAAGGACATTGGGACCGAGCAGACCTGTTGGATTGTCTTGGCCCGATGTCCCAGCGTGTGGGAGTGTGCCCTGAGCACAAACGAGCACGCAGCCCGTTGAATGTGATGCGCAGCCAATTAGAAAGCAAGGTGACGGAAGCACGGAGGGAAATCCAAAATTGTTTACTCCAAAGTTACATTTGATCAAGAGGTTTTGCAAGATTTCCCGTCTAACCTGGGAATGTTCGTGAGTGAAATCTGTTCGTGTGTGCTGTGTCGTCTTTACCATGTGGTTGCACACCACACACTGTACAGTCAAATCTGTTAGATCTATGATTTTTTTTCTTTTTAAATCATTATGTGCGGGGTCTCTCAGGTATTGAAAACCTACTGACAATTTTAAAATCTTGCCGTGTGAACTAGGCATTACCAAAAACTAGTGGCACTGTGATTATGACTGCCATTTGTTTTGTACTCACTGATTATGGAGTCTTTAAAGTGTCCATGACATTGTTTCTGTGTAGGCTCTCAGCTGTCCAGGTGGTTTCCATAGTAGAGAAGCTTGAATCTTCAACTGGACTGGGTTGCAACCCAGTCCAGTTGAAGATTCAAGCTTCTCTACTATGTCCATGACAAAACAACTGAAAAAGCTTGATGGGTCTGAATAAGAGACTGACTATAGTGAAATAACTTTTTTTGGCTGCTTTCTTTTTGTCTTCCTCTGATCCTGAAAATCTGTGTTTAAGTGTTCTACTTTACGGGCAGTTAATCTGGGGGGAAAAAAAAAATTATGACATTAAAACTGCAAAAACATTTTTGTTATTACCTCCATCAGAAAAGTTAAATTTTCCAATTATGCCTGTTGGTTGGTTCTTGATCAGAAGCATTCTAAAAACTATGGGCTGATTTTTGTGAACTTTGGTGGATGGAATTTCCAGTGGTGACTCTGAATCCTGAGGTGTTTCATCATTGGGATAACAGGTGGAATGACAGGTGAGAGAGGTGGACTGGCTGATTTAGAATTTATAAAAATAGAAGCCATAAACAAGGTGAGGTGTTTTTTAAGTAGACTGTTAACCTGTCCTGCCACTTAATTTATTCAGCACCTCTTTGTATTATAGCACAGTTTACTGGTAGTCTGGCAGAGGAGGAGCTGGGGCGGTAATGCAGTGTTAATAGATGTCTCACATCAATAAATTCACTTAAAAGGTTTGAACCTTCATGTAAGCTACTTCTGATTTGGTCCATTAAGATGCAACTTATAACCAACCCACCCGACCTCTGACTTTTACCTTCTTTGTGTGTGGGGAAGAGTCCAGGTTGCTGCCATAGTCCTGAGGGTGCATCATGGACATATCAGAGCAGCTGTCATCTAGCATCTCCTGCATGCTGTTCACACTGCTGCTCTGGCTGCCCGTGCTGACCGAGGTACTGGGGATGGAGTGGTTGCTGCCCAGACTGTTCATCTTGCAGCTGGCTGCTTCACTGTCCTGCAAGGAAACAATTACACAGTCAAACCACTCGAGCACCGTGCAATCGTGCAAAGATACAAAGGTAAGTCCACACACTAATGGCAGTATCACATTACAGTCAAAACTGTACTAATGTACCCATTAACCTCTAATTGTGTGTGCGTTCCTATTTGTCTCAGGGTTCTGATTAGACAAGTCCACTTAAATGTGTGCACATGGTAGATAAGGAGTAAGGAATGCTCAAGGGGAATCAGACTGCTTAGTTTTTAGACAGAGTTTAAGTGTTTGCATTAAGTCTTGCAGATTATAAGGCTGTGTTCATACGTCATCCCCAGCCAGTAAATGTAGGGCTAGCGCCGTGGTGTTTTTCTTCAATAAAGACTTCGCTGGTATCTTGTGGCACTGGTGCTGCGTCACGTGGTGTAGGATGACAGTGCGGCTATCTGTGTTGTTCATGCTGCTGAAGGCTAGGTCAAATTAGGGACATTTCATTTCAATGTCAGGCTGCCATGTCTGCTGCAGCAGGAAAGCAGCTGGCTGTGTTCTCAGGAAAGTGTTGGGATGATGTAACAACCATCAAAAACATTACCCAGCGTTTTTTTTTTTTTTTTTTTTTTTTTTTTTTTAAATGTGAATAAAGTCAGGCGTCAGGGAAATCACTTTAGGCTGAAGTTCTGCTTTTGGATTGAGATGCTTTGGAGTTTTAATACATTACTCTTTATAGTCTGTAGCATTTATGTTGAGTGTGACTTTCTTGCTCTATAGTAAGAAACTGATATACTGCTGTATGTGGCTCCAGCCTGCTTTTTAGCCAACAATGTGGCTATTGCGCGTTTCAAATTTTACTGACCATTACCTCAGTTATCTGGTATCATTGTGATGACTATTATTGATGAAACTGTCTGTTCCCTTTATTAAACTTACATAAGTTGTGAAGTTGTGTCTTACTTTCTATTTGCTTCTGTACAACTAAGCTGAACAGTGCTTTAAATAAAATTCACAAATAGGAATTTTCCTGAAATTGAAACTTAAGTTGCGTGTGTTTAACCCAATATTCTCTACATGCGTCATCTTCGACCAATACTAAGACTGCAAACCACCAATCACTGCATTGTGTTAAACCTTCCTTCCTCCCACCTCCTCCTCCTCCAGGCTCTCTCCCAGGGGCCCGTTGTGTTTCTCTTGGTAGAGGATTTTCTTCATCTTGCGATATTGCAGATTGTCCAGCTCACGCACTGCATCCTTAGTCCTCTGGATGAGATCAATGAGAATGCGCGGCGGGCGTTCCCGGCGCACAAAGTCATGCTGAACAGAGTAACGGGGAAAGGAGAGCTAGATAAGTCAAAATTCAAGGAAAGAATGGTATTGATAGTTTTTCAACCTATCAAATTAAAACTGCAATACCATACATTTTTGACATGCTGATTAATTTCTGTTTCTAACCACTTAATTTGTTTTCAATTACCCCGAATGGCAGTTTGAAAAAAGACAAGTTTCCGATGTTTTAAATATTTTTGAGTTCAAAGTTTTCACACAAATTAACGTCTCTCTCTCTCTCTCTCTCTCACACACACACACACACACACACACACACACACACACACACACACACACACACACACACACACACACACAGGCAGTCGTCATTTTAGAAATTATGTTACAAAATCCAGAATCATGACTACATAATGATAAGAAGAAATAAAATTTATGAATTGGTGAAACATTGAGATTAAAGTTCCTTAAGCATTTTTTAATATTAAGCATAGCAATTGGGTAGTTGTGTGTGTGATATATCAATAGGCTGTCTGGGCAGCACAATAACATTTTATTGTTCCATATAATGAGAACAATAAAAATGTCATAACATTTAGACCACGATTATACCCTATGTTACTGCTGTGAGAGTCAATGTCCATTTATCTGAAATATACAGTCTCTCGTGTTGTTTTACAGTTTAAGTCATACATGCAACTGGCTTAGTGGCCTCAGCACTGCAGATATCACGCAAACAACCCAGTACAGTCATATCAGCAAACTTCACATGCTACACAGACAGCTGATAAAAGGGCTGAGTTTGCACAATCAAAGAATTTTCTGCCCATTTTACAGAAGGCTCTTTGCAATGTTGGCGTCCTTATCAGGGTAATAACTTTAATTTGACAAATGAAAAAGCTACATTTCAAGTTTTTGCCTTGCTTGAAACATACTATAATCTATTAGTATACACTTAGGTACGCAAGTGTTTGGACAGTGACAATTTTAGATATTTTCACCCTGTACACCACCACAATGGAAATGAAACAATTAAGATGTGCATATAGTGTAGGCCTTTAACTTTAATCCAAGGGATTTAACATAAATATCGACTAGCCATTTAAAAATTATAGCCATCTGTATATTCAGCACCTCCATTTTCACAGCCCATAAGCAATGGGATAAAATAAAAGATTACAGTCAATAGAAATCATCACTTGTAGTCAGAGGAAGGATGCATGAACTTTTGAAGCCACTGAATAAATGGACTGCATTTATATAGCGCTTTTCCATCTGCATCAGATGCTCAAAGCGCTTTACAAATAATGCCTCACATTCAGCCCAATGTCAGGGTGCTGCCATACAAGGCGCTCACTACACACCAGGGATTAAAGACCTTGCCCAAGGGCCCTTAGTGATTTTCCAGGCTGGCTGGGATTTGAACCGAGGATCTTCTGATCTCAAGCCCAACGCCTTAACCACCAGACCATCACCTCCCCCCAGGTCTTGAACTTAATTTACATAAATCATTAGGAAACAGAAACAGTATAGAGTTTCCTGTTAAAGCTGTCTTGAATAGACCGTTCTCCAAAATTAAGTAACAGCACAAGGAGACAAGTGAGGAAAGCCACAAAGATAATCACAACTTTGCAGCTCTACGGCTGCAATTAGAGAAACCGGTCATAGTTAAATGGTGAACTGAAGCAGGAAATGACTAACCCCCACAAAAAACAAAACAACAACAAAGCAGATAAAATCAAATCTCACATGTGTCTTCTGGCAAGCTGTGAAGGACAACATGCTGATGTTAAGCCTAGGCATGTTTCCCTTCACCAAGGCAGTGTCCAGTGTCACCTCGAGTTCATTCCCAGGTGCTGCACTGTGGCTGCCCACCTTTCCTAATGCTTAGATTTCATCCAACTTGTGAATAGGATGCAGAGTGCAAGAATCCAGAATTTATAAATACACCTAATCCACATGACCTGTACAATGACAATGATGTGTTTATGTTGTCAACTGAGGGATCACAGAGGTGTCTTTTTTTTTTTTACTTGATCATGCATATTCTATGCAAATTGAACAAATGTGTATCCTATATATAAAGCGCCTTGTCTGTCCCTCTGTGTGTGAGTGAGCAAAAGTAAAGGTGGCGTGTGGGTAAGACCGTTTATGACCTGGGCAGGACAAATGAAACTTGTACACTGACAAGCTCAGCTGAAATACTTCTGTTCATTTTTCAGTTGAACTGCTGTGAATTTTAAGTAATTATTTTACTCCTGTGTAAAATCTTAGGAGCGGCTAGCATTTTCGCTAGCGATTAGCTTGCGTTAGCTATTTCGGACCCCGTCATCATTTTTTCATTAAATTTTTTTACACTCCTGTTAGTTAACTGTTTAGTGTATTTTATAGCTACTGCTTTTTTTTTTACCTGTTTAATACTTCTGTTAGTTTTTCAGTGTAACTGCTGTGAATTTTAATCAATTTATTTGCGTCTGTGTGAGCCTTAGGAGTGGTTAGCTTATCCATTATTGGTTAGCTCGTGTTTGCTTGGCTACATTTTTGAATTTCTTAATGCACAAAGTACACTACTAATTCTACTTTACACCCTCCGTAAATCCTGCGTGATTTTGAAAGATAGGGTGGCTCTCTTAGACAGCCATGTCCGTAAGTTAGAGCAGCTTCTTAGCGCAGTGGAGTTAGATGTTACGGGCACTCCAGATAAGGTTAGTGTTGGGCCGGCTAGCGAGCCCATTAGCATCAGCTTAGAAACGCCGGCTGTGGAGGACGGCTTTCGGACTGTGGCTAGGCGGAGGAAGCCCCGTAGGGCTTGGTGCCCGGTTGTGGCACCCCGACCACACTCGCCAGTACGAACTGTGACTCGGTTCTCCCCCTTGGATTTGCCTGATGTGAATTCTCTGAGCCCACAAGTGACTTCAACTCCTGTCTCCAGGCCGAAACACCGGACTTTAGTGATAGGGGATTCTATCACCCGCAAAGTCAGGTTACAGACGCCGGCTGACGTTTAATGTCTTTCTGGGGCCAGAGCTCCCGACATTGCATCTCATCTTAGGGTGCTGACACTGCAGAAGGGAAGACAGACGAAGGAACACGACATGAGATATAGTCACATAGTTATTCACGTTGGCACCAATGATATCAGGATGAAGCACTCAGAGGTCACAAAAATGGACATAGAGATGACTTGTGACCTTGCCAGAAAGATGTGTCGGCATCGATTAAAAGTCTCTGGTCCCCTCCCCTCCTGGGGTACTGATGAGGCGTTTAGCAGGCTGACATCGTTAAATAGGTGGCTAGCGCAGTTTTGTAGACAGCAAGGCTTTAGCTTTATTGATAACTGGTCCGCCGTGGCTTGCTGATGCCGGACGGCCTTCATCCTACTGGGGAAGGCGTCACCATCTTGTCTGCGAACATAGATAGAGCTCTACAGGGAGGGTAACATTAGGAATCTACAGCAGGCCACGGAGCAGGTGATTAGAGACCCTGCAAGGCTTATGACAAATGTAGGTGTGGAATCCATTAGCTTAGCGGGGAATTTAGTGCAGAAAATCCACTATGGTGATAGTGCAGTTTATTTGCCAGGGAGGGAATTTCAACAAGTTGAGACTGTGGCCTGCTTCCATAGTCGTGTCCATAAAAATCATAGAGGGATATGCTTTCTAAACTTAATACCCATTACTATATTGGATGATGTTGAAATTGAGGATGGCCCAGTGGTTGTTCCAGCAATAGCAAAGTTTTCGTGTGTGCTACCTACAACGCGCGTGGAATGTCTTAAACCTAAACCTACTTCTAGGCATCTTATATATGCTACTCTGCAACCACCACTAAACCCAAACATTTCAACTGTCAACCCCACTGAGGTCCTTAGACTGGGTCTCATTAACATAAGATCACTGTCCTCAAAATCCATTGTTGCTCAATGATCTAATTAGTCATCATCACTTAGATATGATGGGCTTTGTGAAGCCTGGCTTAAACCTACAGCTGTCCTCCCCTTAAATGAGGCCTGCCCACCAGCATATACATTTAGTCACATCCCTCGTGATGCGAAGCAAGGCTGGGGTGTTGCTCTTATTTATAAATCTAGGTTTAGCTTATTAACTGTTGGGGGTTACAAATATCACTCGTTTGAGCATCTGATTCTCCGCTCTGCTCAGGATATTACACATTGCCAAGGTCAGAAGAATAAAAATCAGTGGTATTACTTTGTCACTGTATATAGGCCTCCTGGCCCATATTCTGAATTCTTAGATGAATTTGATGCGTTCATCTCTAACTTGTCAACTAGTGTAGATAACATTCTGATCATTGGTGACTTTAACATTCATATAAATAAGCCTTCTGATCCCCTCTGCAAATCATTTATGGAAATTGTGGATGCATTCGGATTTCGGCAATGTATTTGGGTTTCGACGCACATTAGTGGAAATACCCTGGATCTGGTTCTCGCACGTGGTATTGCTGTCACCAATATTGACATCATGCCTCTTACATCACTAGTGTCTGATCACTCATTAAGTTTACAGTTTCGCTGCCGTGTTTAGTGGAACAACAACCTTATATATCATTACAGCAATACATCAACTCCTCAACTAAGACTGAACTCGAAGCTAGACTGCCTGATGTCTTAGCTTCACATTTGACAAATACCCAGTCAGTAGACAGACTTGTTCGACAAGGTGGCAACACTTTTGCATGGACAACCACCTGTAGTTCGCTCTCCTTTTACAGCACAAGATTTCCTGGATTACTTTGGGAAGAAAATAGAAGACATCAGGTTAAACATATCCCGGCATGCCTTAATCCAGCCACTACACCCTGCTATTGATGTGGGCGCCACTACTGAGGTATTACCTAGATTTACATAATTTGACTATCTCACTAGGCATGCTGACAAAACTCATAATGTCAACAAAAACCACAACCTGTTTATATGATCCTATACCAACAAAACTGTTTAAGGACCTGTGGCCCACTCTTGGGCCGACTGTGCTGGAAATTATTAATCTTTCTTTAACTTCTGGATCTGTTCCTAAATGTTTCAAATTTGCAGTGATTAAACCATTACTTAAGAAACCTAATCTTGACCCTAGTGTATTGACAAACTATCGGCCGATATCAAATCTATAATTTTTCTCTAAAATTCTGGAAAAAGTGGTATCACGGCAGCTCGTAGACTATCTTACTGAGAATAATCTCTTTGAGCCACTGCAGTCTGCTTTTAGAAAATATCATTCCACAGAGACGGCTCTCACTAAAGTGGTGAATGATCTTCTGCTTACAATGGATTCGGACACCACTATGGTTCTGTTGCTGTTAGATCTCAGTGCTGCATTTGATACAGTGGATCTGCATATTCTACTTGATAGGCTGGAAAATCATTTTGGGATTACTGGGAGTGCCCCTGCATGGCTGACGTCATACTTGACCAGTCGTTCTCACTGTGTTTTGTACAGTAATACTACCTCTAACCTTAGTGTCATGAAATTTGGGGTTCCACAGGGGTCTGTCTTAGGCCTCCTGCTTTTCTCCCTTTATATAGCACCCCTTGGGCACATACTGTGGCGTTTTGGGATTACCTTTCACTGCTGTGCAGATGATACTCAGTTAATACATGCTGATAACTGCTGGTAATCTCGTTCACATAAAATCCTTAGAAGACTGCCTTGCAGCAGTGAGAAGTTGGATGTCTAGAAACTTCCTACTTTTAAACTCTGATAAGACTGAAATGATGGTTCTTGGTCCAGTGAGACATCGGCATCAATTTGACCAGTTAACGCTCAGCCTCGGCTCGTGTGTCATACATCACACTGACAAAGTGAGGAACCTTGGGGTAATTTTTGATCCTTCATTGTCCTTTGGCCTCCACATTAGAAATATTACTAGGACTGCTTTCTTCCACCTGCGAAATATAGCGAAGATTCGTCCCATCCTGTCTATGGCTGATGCTGAGACCCTGATCCATGCATTTATCTCTTCTAGACTGGACTACTGCAATGTTTTATTTTCTGGTTTACCGCAGTCTAGCATTAGAGGTCTCCAATTGGTTCAAAATCCTGCAGCCAGACTTTTGACATGAAGCAGAAAGTTTGACCACATTACACCCATTTTGGCATCCCTTCAATGGCTTCCTGTCCCAGTGAGATCACATTTTAAGGTTGTGCTACTAACCTATAAAATTATTCATGGACTGGCACCTCCCTACCTAGCTGACCTAATTAAACCTTACGTACCGGCCCGGGCTTTACGTTCTCAGGGTGCAGGACTACTTTGTGTTCCTAAGGTGAATAAGAAGTCTGCGGATCACAGAGCTTTCTCTTATCGTGCCCCTGTTCTGTGAAATGATCTCCCAGTGTCAATAAAACAGTCAGATTCTGTGGAGACTTTCAAGTCCAGACTTAAGACGCGCTTATTTTCCCTTTCATATGGCTAGCATACTGGTACAGTTTTGTTTTACGCTTTTTACTCTTAATTAATTCATTAGTAATTGGAGCGGGCCACGGCCTCAACCTTACCTAAATTCTGGGTCTTTTAGTGAGGTTTAGGGCTAGTGGCCGGCCATCACCTTAGTATTTCTCTGTTTTTCTTGTTGTTTAATGCTGGCAAATTATACAGTATTTTTTTGTCGTTCTGATGACTGATTCTGTTTTTTCTCTCTGTTTAAAGTGCAGCTCCATCCAGAGATGGGAGCTGTATTCGTTTTGGTGATCCTCCTGTCCTGTGCGCCAATAGCATTTCTTGTATATTCGTCCGTGAATTGTTCTGTAATTTATGTTTGTAGCATGGCCCAAGCAGAGGGTCACCCCTTTGAGTCTGGTCTGTTTGAGGTTTCTTCCTCAGAGGGAGTTTTTCCTTACCACTGTTGCTCTGGGGGTTGATAAGGTTAGTCCTTACCTGTGTGAAGCGCTTTGAGGCAACTCTGTTGTGATTTGGCGCTATATAAATGAAAATAAATTAAAACTGAATTGAATTGAAAATTGAAAGGGTAAACTTGATTTGGCTGTTTATTAATCATATTTCTGGGAGTTGAGTGGTGGTTAAATTAACAGTTTTGTTTTGGCGTGGCTATTAAAAATTATGACCCACTTATTTCCTCTGTATTCATAGAGTAATGACCTAATGGCATGAAACTACTGACAACTGCTACAAATGCAAACATTACAAGCATCCAAAATTACAGCACTTAATTTCGGTATATGCAAATACTGCACACATGCGCACACACATGAACTATTCAGATAGTTAATCACACAACAAGCCACGTTATGACAGATACTTGTAATAAAATAGTATAAATAAATAAATAAATAAAATAAATCGTCCTCCACAGTAGCTGCAGCCAGCAGCTAAGTGGCTCTGACCCGACTGCAGTGGCGCCGCAGGAGCAAACACACAAACAAAATGTCAACACAAACTGTCACTCAAAGCGGCCATGCCCCTAATGTGTTAGGAGAACTGGACTTTGTTACACAGTGAATGTGATAATGAACATGTTGATGTCTGAAAATAATAAAAACACTTACACCGCTTTGATCCGATATGTATTTTGATCTAAGGTGTTTACTTTCTTCAAATTATTTATGTTCTCCTCAAGCAGCAACACTTCAGCTCGCCTTTTGACCCCAATCAGGAAGCACAGTTCCTTGACTGGTTGCTTGAGGCTGGCTCCAAAACAGAGCGCATTCCCATAAAAGCCCATTTTAAAACATCCAACTTTAGAGCAGAAATAAATATGTTTACACCCTAGTACAAAAACTGATTTGGTCTCTTTACAATTTCCTCCTCTATGACAATTGTACAGTAATTAATTTTTTCTAACTTCTGAGTTTAAGATGTTTTAATATGGGTGTGACCGCTTTGAGTGACAGGGGATGTGTCCATCAACTCCTCCCTTCATAGTGTCCGACCAAAACGGAGCCACTTGCTTTTGTGTGTGTTTGGAGTGTTTTATGACAAACACCTGGAATAATAACAGATCATCTTGTCATGTTCTTGTTGCAATACTCACACTGAGTGGAACTCTCGTGTTGGCACTTTTAGCAGCTGTCGGTAGATGCACTTAGTAACTCAGCCACATGGGGTGTGCATCCAGTACCTTCTGAGTGCCGGCGTTGCCGATCAAACGGTCCCCTCTAAAAACTGGGCTGCCCTGCCTTCACTACGCATGCGTCAGAGACTGACTCTCTTCAACCAAAGTGATCAAAGGGATTAATGTGATTCTTAACCATCAGATGAAGTAAAACTGACGCTCCGAAATGAAGTAGGCGCAGCAGCAGAACGTCAGAAGGCAGGGCGTTAACCTTAAAGTTTGTCAAATCTCTGCCACACATGATTACTGAGGGAAAAACAGGGCGGATTACTTTTTGGGTCTATACCAAAGTAAACAGTTATGAGAACCACTGCACAGTCCCCAAAAATATGAATTAATATGCCCCCAAACCAGCATTAGCAAAGGAGGGGGGGTTCAGGCTTTTTCTGTCATGCAGAGCCAACCATGATCCACCCCTTTTGGATTTTACGGGTCGCTATAGAAAACCAATGGATGACATCACGCAGACTCTATCCAGTCTATCATAGACTGTATATATACTGGACTGGAAAAAATGACAGCACCCATGGCCAGTATTTACAGTCTAATATTCATTACGTCCGCCAAGGACGTAATAAAATCACCTATGTTTATTTATTTGTCTGTCTGTCTGTTAGCAGGACTACCTCAAAACTACTGCATAGATTTTGATGAAATTTTCACCACTGATAGATATTAGGGCATGGAAGAACCCATTAAATTTTGGAGTTGATCCGGATCAAATTTCACTTTATATAGGCTTTGAAGGATTACGTCAAAACTACTTCACAGATTCTCACCAAATTTTCACCCTGATACATATTAGGCCATTAAATGTTGGAGGTTATCCAGAGCTGGATTGGCGGACATCTTTTTCCGCAATGTGAAAAAGACGTGAAAACTAAGTTTCCAAAAACGCATAGTATCAATTTAACAGAAAAAAGAAACAAATATGCTCACGAAGGAGCAGGAAGAAACAGAAATGCTTATGGACTCCTACCCCTTCCCCTGTTTTAACTGTTCCAAGGACACCTCCCTGCCCACCATCAACATTACACAATTTCTTGATTATTAATCCTCTTTCAGTTTTCTATAATGAAATATACACTATCAGAAATAATTATAAATGCAAAATATGAACTATAACAAACACACACACACACGGACACTGTCCGTGGGGATTGGGGAGTGTTAATAGGTAGGTGACATACTCGTATAATGAGCTGGAATGGCTGGCGCGTGAGTCCAGAATGTTTTTAGAACCTTAGACCTCAACCCTTTTATTTCCTGTTAATTACGTAATCTTTTTATATTAATTTACTGTCTTTAATGTATGTATAAATTGTTTAGGTTCTTGTTATCATATACACACTATTATGATCATCATCGGTATTATTATCATTTTATTTTATTATTACTTGTATTTTGTCATTTGATTTTTAAATGGACCATAATGGAAATAAGTGTTTCCTCTTTCCTGTGTCATTCATGTATTTTTAATTATTTTATGTACTTACATTGAGCTTACTAAATAAAATCACGCATGCACACATACATGGACACAGATGCCACTTCTCTTTTAACATATAGATGATTTACCGCCCCCTGCTGGAATGGCATGTGAGTCCAGAATGTAATTATCAATGTCCATTGTTCAGTGTTGTTAGCTAATATCCATAGTTTCTTCAAAAATATTAGTCCTGTCAATGTTCCGTTTTGGTGGCGTTCATCCTTAACCTAAAATACATAAGCATACCAAACGGCAAATGTCAAATGTTTCTCCATGATCGCAGATACACCACACACGCATGCTTACACGTACACAGAGATCATTTGGATTTTAATAAATAAATGATTTACTGCCCCCTGGTGGAATGGTGTGCAAGTCCAAAATGTAATTATTAACATCCATTGTTCACTGTTGTTAGTTAATATCCCTAATTTCTCCAAAAATATTAGTCCTATCAACTTTCCTTTTTCATGCCATTCATCCTTGACCCAAAATACATAAGCATACCAAACGACAAATGTCAGCAACGCACGCTCATACGCAAACAGAGGCCACTTGGCACCTAAACACATACATATATACACACATACATCCTTAATTTTATACAATACCTTTCTTACATATATAAACATATTGTACTGTATAATTACTTGTGAGTCTCAATAGGCATACCAGTGCCATTTAAGCCCCCTCCTCCCTGTACCTATCAAAAATAATCTGCTTGTATTTGTTTTTAAACTGGACGATGTTTGGACATTGTTTTAGTTCCCCATTCAGTCCATTCCAGAGTCCCTGTATTATTATTATTTTTTTTTACATTATGCATTTTAAGCAAGGGGTATTTGTGCTAGTTTCACAAATGGCAGCTAGAGTGTACAGTTAAACTGCAATGAGATCTTGATGGCTGTCACAATGTTCACACAATCTGACTGGCAAAACAATGCACAGCCTCATGTCGCAATCTATACACAGTTATGGGACCTCAAACTGTCTTACCTCCTTCAAAATGTCGGCACTCTCCAGATGCAGTGATCAGCGTGCACTCACTTTGAAATTAAGCACATTAAATGAAAGAGTAACACCCACTGACAACCTCTAGGATGCTGTGTGACCTATTTGACAGCTCTCTCCAATATCCAAAGCAGTCACACAGTTATAGTAGAGGACTGGATGATGTTACACAATATGAACAACTACATATGGCGATGTGTTCTGCTGCTACAGGCAAACTGTGTTTGCACCACAAACCAATGTCTGAATTCTGTTCCGTGACCTACTGTTTTGAAGCATCTTTGACCAAGAGATGCATATCCTCAATCTACTTCACGTGTCTCATTTGAATTCTTAATTGAATTTTTTATTTTTGATCTTTGAAACAAACAATTTTTATGTACTTTCATGTCATGCGGCATGAAAGGGTTGCATTTGTTTAATTAGTTTTAGCAACTGACAAAGCCAATTTTAATAAATCACAGCACAATGTATAATCTTGACAGTCGCTCTTCCAGCCACAGATACACATTCACACCTCCACTTTGTCATGTTCATTCATAAAATATCATTTATCTGAAGTGTATGCAACAGATTCATTGTGGGTCAAAATACAGTACTATATGCAAGTTAAATTATATACAATATTTAGCTCTATTTCCAGGTCTTTATCTTTCTGAGAATCTCTCTCTGTGTGTGTGTGTGTGTGTGACAGATGCTGGTGTAATGGGTTAGCTGAGACACAGGGGAATGACATCACACTCTGAAAATAGAGACGAAAGTGATTTGTCCTGTTTTCTGACAGACCAACACCAGCGTGTGGGTGCCTGGCCACCTCCACCCCATCGAAGAGGGTAAGTTTACCGCAGGAGTTATCCACATTTGAGCATAAAGCTAGAATAACCAGCAACACTTTCAAAGCACCTTCAGTACTGTATTTTTATCTATAGCAGCACTTTCATGTTGCTTTCATACATGCACTTTCTCTGTTAAATATTACTGTAACATATTGAATTTCACTTCATTAAATTTTATTATTTGCTCTTTGAGGTAAACACTTTTGTTCGGTCCCTGTGTGTAAGGTTTACTAAAAGTATTGATTTCCTGCAATACCCAGAATAACTGAACATGCCCCAGATAAGAGGTCTACTGAGTTGGAAGTGATCCTCTACTCTCCAAACACAATACTGGTGGAAAATACAGGTGTGCGCACCATACGTCTGTCTCAGCATTTGTCAATTATTGGTCTCATCTTGAGATTCTATGGAAGACTGCTGCAAATGCTTCTCTCTGGAGAAGCGATATAGTTGAGTGAGGAAACATGACGTCATGTTTTCAGTCCACCAAACTCTGCTCAAATGCAGCATATCTGTCTGTAAACCAGGAAAATCCTTCTGCTGAGCGCAGATGTCAGTGGAAATGTGACGTCATCTGTCCGTTAGCGCCCCAACTCCACAGGAGACTGACAAATTTGCCAACAGATAAAATAACTAAATTTGTAACTCATCCTTTTGCTTTGTCTGTCAGTGTGACACAGCCTTTAACATCTCTTATTCTGTTGTGTGAAGAGTGTCCACTGCCACTGCACATACGGTATGGCTGTTTTAACTGGACTTTGGTGGACCTCATCCATGCATATGGACCCACAGCATATAGTACTTTAAGGTTAACTTAGGTTATCTGTCATTAAATGCTGATCACTGAGGACTGTAATGCAACTGGGTGATCCTTCTTTCATTATTATACAACCCCTGGCAATAATTATGGACTCAGCGGCCTCGGAGGACGTTCATTTAGTCGTTTAATTTTGTAGAAAAAAAGCAGATCACAGACATGACACAAAACTAAAGTCATTTCAAATGGGAACTTTCTGGCTTTAAGAAACACTATAAGAAATCAAGGAAAAATAATTGTGGCAGTCAGTAACGGTTACTTTTTTAGACCAAGCAGAGGGAAAAATATATGGACTCACTCAATTCTGAGGAATAAATTATGGAATCACCCTGTAAATTTTCATCCCCAAAACTAACACCTGCATCAAATCAGATCTGCTCGTTAGTCTGCATCTAAAAAGGAGTGATCACATCTTGGAGAGCTGTTGCACCAAGTTTCTGGTGTCTATTACATCACTCCACTTTGTGCACTCCCCTCCTCACAATCTTGCCGTGTATAATCTTTGTTCACTAGCCACGCCCCCTTCTAGGTCTTTCCCCACGTGCACCTCATTAACGCCACCTGTTCCTCATCTCACATCCTGATTAGTCCACTTGTATTTAAACCTCACGGCCCTTCACTTCCCTGCCAGATTGTTGTCTCTATACACTTTCCAGCGCCTGTTTATCAGTCCTGTTTTTGTCAAGCCGTGTATCAAACTACTGCTCTGTGTTCAATCAATCAATCAATTTTATTTATATAGCGCCAAATCACAACAAACAGTTGCCCCAAAGCGCTTTATATTGTAAGGCAAGGCCATGCAATAATTACGTAAAAACCCCAATGGTCAAAACGACCCCCTGTGAGCAAGCACTTGGCGACAGTGGGAAGAAAAAACTCCCTTTTAACAGGAAGAAACCTCCAGCAGAACCAGGCTCAGGGAGGGGCAGTCTTCTGCTGGGACTGGTTGGGGCTGAGGGAGAGAACCAGGAAAAAGACATGCTGTGGAGGGGAGCAGAGATCAATCACTAATGATTAAATGCAGAGTGGTGCATACAGAGCAAAAAGAGAAAGAAACACTCAGTGCATCATGGGAACCCCCCAGCAGTCTAAGTCTATAGCAGCATAACTAAGGGATGGTTCAGGGTCACCCGATCCAGCCCTAACTATAAGCTTTAGCAAAAAGGAAAGTTTTAAGCCTAATCTTAAAAGTAGAGAGGGTGTCTGTCTCCCTGATCCGAATTGGGAGCTGGTTCCACAGGAGAGGAGCCTGAAAGCTGAAGGCTCTGCCTCCCATTCTACTCTTACAAACCCTAGGAACTACAAGTAAGCCTGCAGTCTGAGAGCGAAGCGCTCTATTGGGGTGATATGGCACTATGAGGTCCCTAAGATAAGATGGGACCTGATTATTCAAAACCTTATAAGTAAGAAGAAGAATTTTAAATTATATTCTAGAATTAACAGGAAGCCAATGAAGAGAGGCCAATATGGGTGAGATATGCTCTCTCCTTCTAGTCCCCGTCAGTATTCTAGCTGCAGCATTTTGAATTAACTGAAGGCTTTTCAGGGAACTTTTAGGACAACCTGATAATAATGAATTACAATAGTCCAGCCTAGAGGAAATAAATGCATGAATTAGTTTTTCAGCATCACTCTGAGACAAGACCTTTCTAATTTTAGAGATATTGCGTAAATGCAAAAAAGCAGTCTTACATATTTGTTTAATATGCGCTTTGAATGACATATCCTGATCAAAAATGACTCCAAGATTTCTCACAGTATTACTAGAGGTCAGGGTAATGCCATCCAGAGTAAGGATGTGGTTAGACACCATGTTTCTAAGATTTGTGGGGCCAAGTACAATAACTTCAGTTTTATCTGAGTTTAAGGAAATTAGAGGTCATCCATGTCCTTATGTCTGTAAGACAATCCTGCAGTTTAGCTAATTGGTGTGTGTCCTCTGGCTTCATGGATAGATAAAGCTGGGTATCATCTGCGTAACAATGAAAATTTAAGCAATGCCGGCTAATAATACTGCCTAAGGGAAGCATGTATAAAGTGAATAAAATTGGTCCTAGCACAGAACCTTGTGGAACTCCATAATTAACCTTAGTCTGTGAAGATGATTCCCCATTTACATGAACAAATTGTAATCTATTAGATAAATATGATTCAAACCACCGCAGCGCAGTGCCTTTAATACCTATGGCATGCTCTAATCTCTGTAATAAAATTTTATGGTCAACAGTATCAAAAGCAGCACTGAGGTCTAACAGAACAAGCACAGAGATGAGTCCACTGTCTGAGGCCATAAGAAGATAATTTGTAACCTTCACTAATGCTGTTTCTGTACTATGATGAATTCTAAAACCTGACTGAAACTCTTCAAATAGACCATTCCTCTGCAGATGATCAGTTAGCTGTTTTACAACTATCCTTTCAAGAATTTTTGAGAGAAAAGGAAGGTTGGAGATTGGCCTATAATTAGCTAAGATAGCTGGGTCAAGTGATGGCTTTTTAAGTAATGGTTTAATTACTGCCACCTTAAAAGCCTGTGGTACATAGCCAACTAATAAAGATAGATTGATCATATTTAAGGTCGAAGCATTAAATAATGGTAGTTACTGTGTTACCTCAACCATGCCTCTTGCCTCATCCCAGATGTCGGTGTTTGCTCGTGCCTCTGACCCCTGCTCGTTCATGACTGCGTCTCTGCCTAATCCTGCTAGTATGTCTGCTGCGCTGACTGACCACATGTGTACCGAAACCAAGCCTGGAATAAAGACCATGATTTCTCTTCCACCAAAGCCCAGTCTGGGCATTTGCATTGCTGGTCCAGCCACTCCGGGTACTGGGCAGCCGCCCGTCCTGACAGCACCATTACATCTCTAAGGCCCTTCAGCACAAACTAAACAAATTTGGCACATGGGTAGTCCCAGTGTCTCAATTTACATATTAAGTAGGACATGAAAAGTCATATTTTAACTCAGGTCCTATTATAGGAGTTGTACATACTAAATTTTGACACAACCTGTAACTGACTCAGAGGTATGCACTACGCAAGTTTCCTGTGCAAACTTTTACCGAGCTGAGTGGGGAATTTACCAGGTCTTGGCTTGTTGTTATGGTGTCTTAGGTTACTGAAAGTGAACAAAAATATTCCCAACCTTTCTGTCATAAAGTTATCTAAAAATGCTGGATTTGTATATAAAGTCAGTCATTACATATAGCAGAAAACTGTTGTTTTAAATAACTGTAAAGGTTTCTGACTTTTAAACATGACTGTAAAAACACTCTACCTATCCTAGTTTCACAAATTAATTTGTAGAAATAAATATACAGCCAAAGCTGAACAACACACCAAGCTATTATCAAAGACATCAGAGCACATGTTTAAATTGTGGTTATTTATAGAAGGAGATTCTGTAGCCAGATTTTCAATACTCTTGTTAGAATTCCTACAAATGATAGAGTTACTATAAATAAAGCCTGTAGTGTAGACTGTGTTTAAACTAAAGAGAGCACCGATAGCTCTAGGCCTACAGATTAATGACCTGATTTTCCCCTTAAAGAGCTTGGATTGGGGGGGGGGGGGGGGGTGGCTATATGTGCATACACTGAAAGGAAGAGTGATTCTGTGCTGTGTGTATGAGAAGAGAAAGGAGGTATTAATCACCAGCTAGCCCATCACCCTCACCACCGAAACCTTCGCTATGAAGCAGTCCCTTCAACACTGATCCAAAGTCTGTTTGGTACTTATCCCTCTTTAATGGGGTTTCAGCCAGGATTTGGGTCAGTTGGGAACAGAGTGGTTTCCAGTTTAAATGGAGATCCTATCGAGACAACGATCCATAACTCATTATTTAAACATTTTCCTCACACCTTTGTGTGAAGCGAGGCAGGTGTGAAAGCTCTCGCTCAAGTAGCCGTACTGTTGACTATGATCACAGAGAACATGAATCTCTTTGTGGTAAATAGGATTACCTGTTGGTCACACAAACAAAAAGATCAACTCCTCAATTACAGGGAAATACTGTTAGTACAGGCACAGATTAACACCAGTTTTGAAGAGTTAAGGTGCACTGACAAGCAACAACCTTTGACTCACGCACTAGCAGGAACTGTGTCGTGCTGGAGAATAAACTCATCTTTAACTGGTGCAGACAGGACGCCAGAGGGGGCACCGGTGCGTGCTATTGCGCACAGAGAATTTTGAAATGTTCAAAAAAAAATCTTTCATGCACAAATGTGGTGCTACATGGCACAATCTAATCTCCAACACTATGTGCAGCTCGTCAAGTGGAGTCAAGAAGTGAACAGATCAAGTGGTGACATCAGTGGATCGCATCAGAGCGAAGTTCATCTGAAGGATTATAACAATAAGTTAAATCTGTTATAAACATACTTTAACATGCCATGTCAAGCCATGACAATGTGAACAAGTCAAATAATTACCTTTTTAGATGGCTCAAAATGCTTTCTGCAGGTAGTGAGGTGTGCACGCGCGCGAACGGCTCCAGCCTCCTCTGTGATTCAGGATACGATTAGAGCCATTTTCAACAGCCAATTTGCAGAAAAAAATGATTAATCTGCCACAAAATAATTATTTTATATACGCAGCGTGGGATCGTTACGACGACGTTCGTGCTCTTGCGTGAGTCACAGGCATGCTCGTGTCAGTACACCTTTTCACACCGGGCCTGCTTCAAGTTGCTTCATGCGGCGTCATGACGATGCAGGAATGTCTGCATCAGGTGTGTGCAGCAAGGGGGCAGGGAGGAGGTGAGAAAGCAGAGGAGGATCTGCAGGTAGTTTTGCTGTAGCCAGACAGTGCACTTTGATTTCTCTTCTAGTTTATATTTGTTCTTGTGCAGGGCTGCACTCTGATTTCTGTTATAGTTTATCTTTCTTCCTTTGACCGCGAGTTGCGCACCTGTGAACAAACTGTCCGCGAGTAAATATGGAGATGTCTGGAGTTATACTTGATGTGGACATGTCCTGTCTCTGGCAATCAGTCTGTGAGCAGGACTTAATGTCCTTTTTTTGTCCTTTATTTAACACAGTGACGAGAGAGTTTGAGGGGAGAGCGAGGACCTGCCTGCAGCCAGCTAGTTTTTTTCTTTTCTTTTAATTGTTCACATGTGCGCGCACAAACGAATCGTCCGTGAGTGGATTGGACATGTCAGGACTTTTTACTGGATGTGGACATGGCCTGTCTCTGGCAATCAGTCTGTGAGCAGGACTTTTATGGACTTTATTTAAACATCTGTGAGAGAATTTAAGAGCGAGGAGCTGCAGCAGCAGTCAGGCTGCAATCAGCATTTTTTTTCTGTGCTCTTTTGAGCGTGTAGATTTACTGCATTGTGTACACGGTATAAAACATGCAGGCTCATGCAGTATTGCTAATAATCATTTACCACAATCTAAGTGACGACACTTGTAAAAGAAACAAAAAAATCAAATGAAATATTTCTGTATTTCTCAATGGGGTATCATGTCATCAAATAGAAGAAGGAACTGTGCACCGCATGTGCTTGTGTATTCGTGATCTGTGTGTGGGTGGGAGTGATTCATTGACATGAGTCAAGAAGTGAGTTCACAGCTGAAAGATAACCGATAAAACACTCACTCGTAGCAGCTCCCCCGACGAGGGTCTGTCCTGAGGAATCTTCAGTAGGCAGTAGTCGACAAAGCTCCGGAAGGGGTCAGACCTGGAGGGGGATTAAACACATTTTAATCAGAGAGTGGGTTTAGCACATATGGCATAAATTCAAATCTTCAGCTGTTGTCAGACACACCCACTGAAAGCTGATGCATTCCACTGTAGATGGACACAAGGCATGCACATGAACGAAAACTGCTCACGAAGATGGGGGGGGGGGGGGGGGGGTGTATTAAACTTATCTGTCAGAATCTTCAGTTAAGGTATCGGTAGAAGTGGAACAAGACATTAAAACACTGCCAGTATCGCTGATCTAAAAACATGGTTAGAATAACTTGCCATACATCTGCATGTTTAGGTTGCTGTTATGCAACACCAGGAGATAGTAACCTACGACACCGTTTAGGTCCCAGAACCAAAGTTTGGAGGAGCATCCAAATCTTCTGTGCATTCACACACATTATTGGAGTATTGTTTAAAAATGAAAATACACTCCCCTCACTTCGTTTCTAAGTCACCCTACTTGTGCTATCCCAATGATATAATGCAGCTGCACAGGAAAGACCAGAGCAGTCCAGGTTTGTTTTCATCTGTGATAATGTAGATTCCACTGAGATACTCTAATCTCTAAACTGGTTTCTCAACCACAATAATGTCAGTTATACAGTTCAGCCCCCCCCCAATAAAAGGAAAGAAAACGCTAAATCTGGATGGAACATTTCTCGTTCCACTGTAAAATGTGCATTTTCTGATCAATGATCACCCGAATCAGTTGCAAATACACCTATTCTTGAAATAAAAACATCCCTATCGGTAACTGACGTATCGTTTTCTGTTAGTGAAATCTCCATACTGGAGACGACTAGAACGATTACAGTAACAACAAGCTCACTCATGGACACAACATTGGCAGTTTCTGTGACAATTCGGCTGTTCTGGACAACGCTGCCTTTTTATCCCCCCATAAAAAGGAAAAAGGGAGAAGGTGAAGGAACATATTAGAAAGTGCAAGACCACTGACCACAGATTTGTCTACTTCTTCTGAAAGCAATGGAAGTGGTATGTGGAGACATTCAGACCAAGGATGATATTGCTTTTAGTGTAGATAAAGTGGCATGACCAAACCCCAACAGAAAACTGGATATATGAGCCAGCTGCCACAGCACTTAATAACACTATTTTTTTTTCTTACCTCTAGTGTAATTTGATATTTTCATTTCAGTGAGTTTGCAGTAACACTGTAGTGATTGCTGTACTTTATTTTACTTGCAGTTGCACTTTTTTTTTTGTTAAAAGTTGCAACAGCAAACAAATAAGTTGTAAATTTCATTTTCTGACATCTTCCCATTTCTGTGAAAGACTGATTCAAACGGTGTAAGTGGGTATCACTGTTGCAAAAATACCGTTTCGAAAACGGAGTTTTGCATTTTGATTGCAGTGACATTTTGATGACAAAATAAAATGTGTCACTCTAGTTGTGTGTTATTTGGCTCAGATTTAGCTGGAAATGCTGAAACAATTGCAGAAACCCAGGTTTGACATATTCATCAGTTAGGGTCACTGCCCAGGAAACACCTAGCAAACTGAATCCACCTCAACTTTCAAAATCTAATGTACATTGTGGGTCCACGTGGGGGCACTTGTATGCCATGGCATCCAGCGTACTGAACAGACTCCACAGAGCTGATGTCTATACTCATCTCATCTGGAAAGATGCTGCTATAGCCTTGGGCCTTTGGTGCTCATCCAAAAATACCACAGTCTTGACCACCCTAAATAATCACTCACTTCAGCACAATGCTAGAAACAAACACCAAGTTTACAGGAGGCGTAATCCACCCAGTCATATGCTGCAAATATTCCTTACATTTTATTTCTGAAAAACTGATCTGTCAGTGCACAGAATGTATATACTTTTTTAAATAATAAACATGAACACTTGTATTTCAGTAAGGTCATGAGTATGAGATGGCGAAAGACCACAGATACACTGAACAAAAACACAACACTTTTGTTTTTGCTCCCATTTGTCATGAGCTGAACTCAAAGATCCAAAACATTTTCTCACCTATTTCCTAAACCTATTTCTCACAAATATTGTTGACAAATCTGTCTAAATCTGTGTTAGTGAGCACTTCTTTGCTGAGATAATCCATCCCACCTCACAGGTGTGGCATATCAAGATGCTGATTAGACAGCATAATTACTGCATAGGTGTGCCTTAGGCTGGCCACAATAAAAGGCCATTCTGAAATGTGCAAATGGGGGGGTGTCATAAAAAAGAATTTGGTGTACCACCATTTGCCTCATGCAGTGAAACAAATTTCCTTCACATAGAGTTAATCAGGTTGATTGTGGCCTGTGGAATGTTGGTCCACTCCTCTTCAATGACTGTGCAAAGTTACTGGATATTGGCAGGAACTGGAACACGCTGTCATACGCCAATCCAGAGCACCCCAAACATGCTGAATGGGTGACATGTCCGGTGAGGAAGTTGGCCATGCAAGAACTAGGATGTTTTCAGCTTCCAGGAATTGTGTACAGATCCTTGCAACATAGGACCGTGCATTATCATGCTGACACATGAAGTGATGACCGTGGATGAATGGCACAACAATGAGCCTCAGGATCTCATCACGGTATCTGTGCATTCAAAATTCCATCAACAAAATGCACATGTGCTCGTTGCCCATAACATTTGTCTGCCCAAACCATAACCCCACCATCACTATGGGCCACTCGATCCACAACGTTGACATAAGCAAACCGCTCACCCACACAACGTCACACATGCTGTCTGCCATCTGCCCTAAACAGTGAAAACCGTGATTCATCCGTGAAGAGAACACCTCTCCAACGTGCCAGACGGCATCAAATGTGAGCATTTCTATGGTGTCTTATCGGTGACAAACCACTCTCGTGTAAAATATGCATTCAGGCGTATTATATTATTTCACACGCGTAGATATTACCTGCGCACAAATTATCTCTGGTTGCAAAGAAAACCTGCACCCACTTGGCCCTTTCTGGAATAGTTTGGACACCACTGATTTACACAATAATACACCTTACTAGCCAGCACATGAATATGTTGGCACTAACATGGGTTATCTGGTGGAGGACTTCAATGTAATTACATAAGAGACCTAAAGTGTGACCGTGCATCAGGCCTGATGCAGAGATCAGAGGTCTTGTAGATTAACAAAGGGTTGTTTTGCCTCTGAACACAGATCAGGATTAGATTTAATATACACAAATAACTAGAGGTACTGCAGTTTCCCAGACTTCTGTTTGTGGAATAAAACAGCGGCTAGTGCAGAAATTGATTTACAATCTTCTATTTAACTTATTTTTTCAAAATGCCATCACATTATACTGCATTCTGTAGAACTACAGTCCCCAACTCATATCATCTGGGAGCCATGTGATGAGTCAGCAGGAAAATTAAGTCCAGTGGTGTTTGTGTTTGTAATGCCACTTTCAACTATATAACTTGAGAAAAATCAGCTTTCTTCTTGTAAGTCACAGCTAGTTGTCAGATTAAAGTCAAAGACAGATAAATAAACAACTGTCTTAACCTCTCTTTTAGGATTAGAAATTAAAATTTGGTATAAGGAGCCACAGGAGGTAATTTTTTAAATTTTACCAATATGTTAACCGGTGCCAATAAGGTCCACCCACCCACCCTCCCACCCACCCACACACACACACACACACACACACACACACACACACACACACACACACACAATTCTGAGTCTCACAACGCTACTCAAAAGATTACTTTTCTAAGTTAAGAATTTAATCATTAATGCTAATGGTCATTTGAAATTGTATTTATTTATTTATTTTTTAACCAATTTTGTGTGTGTGTGTGTGTGTGTGTGGGGGGGGGGGGGGTGCACAGTAAATTTGGCACATTGTGTGGAAAGTGCGTTTCCAACTCACCACTCATTGGACTGCAGCGTGGGAGAGTCATTCTGGGCAATGTGATATAAGGCACTCATGGCATTCATGTTGAATAAGGGCGGTTTACGCTCCGCTAAAATTAGGAAAGAAAGAAAAAATAGAAAATAATGATAGTGATGTTCTCGAAGCAGAGTTTACACCATGGACACATTTATGGAAAAAAAAAAAGTGTTTAAGTGTGTTTTAAAATGTGTTCATCTTTAAAATGATGCATTCTTTGTCCACCTCTTATGACTCATAATAACAGAAACCTACTGAACATTTTAAATCTTTTGGACCAATACTTAGATCTGTGCTCTCACCCAGTTCAATACAGGTGATCCCCAGGGACCAGATGTCCACCTTCCCTTCATACTGACCCTCGTCCATGGCTAGGATCACTTCTGGGGCCATCCTGCCATGCAAACACACACAGAATTTATTAAGTGTGAGGATAAATCCACAAAAATGTTTAAGCTGTTAAGCGTCTCAGCGCTTATAAAGACTCTAGACTCTAGACTCTTATAAAGACTCTACTTTTTAGAATATTTGTGTGCACTGTGTATTTGTACACGTGGCGTGTTGACAGCTGCTCAGTTTAATTTATGACATAAAGTTGTGTACTGTTGGACTGTGACATTATCTGTTGTTTAGATGTTGATTATCTATGTTCTTGAAAACTAACTGCAGTGTGTAAATCAGCCGGGTATAGCTGGTATGCTGATGTCTACATTAATGGCAAACAATCGGAGTATATCAGCACCACCACCAATAACATGGGCTGAGCCTGGAGATAAACCAAATGTGGCCAAGCAAACACCCACAACTGAAAAAATGTGCTTGTGGTGTTACAACTGTGAGACCCCCCCCCCCCCAAAAAAAAATCCACAAACTTAAAAAAGCCTGAAAGCAGACAGACGGAGTTGAAATCCTTTCTGCTGCTCAAGAAAGCAAAACGGGGAAAAAAAATGCGCTGGAGCATTCTGTGCTTACAGCCATATTACTTCGTGTCTACTCACCAGTAAGGTGTTCCCACAAAGGAGTTGGCAGGGGAGGCAATGGAGGCGGAGCCAAAATCAGCCAGTTTGACCTGGCCTAGTTCAGTCAGCAGGATGTTACCAGCCTTCACATCTCTGGATGGACAAGAGAAGAGGAAGCATGAAGGTCCACATCAGCATTCAGTTTCTACACTGCTTAAACTCTATCAAATAAATGTTGCAAACAAAATGTGATGTGTGTGTGTGTGTGTTATGAATCTGCATTTTGATTTGGTTTTATGTTTGATTCCCTCCCTAGAACAATGTGGGTGTGGATGGGTTTTGAACCCAGAACACTGTTGCTGTGAGGCAGCCCAGAAATATGATGAAATACGATGAAGTTAAATGTTAAGAGTTTCATTCTCCATACATGCGTTTTAAAAAGGTGGGCATAAGTAGTAATTATCATATGTACCTATAATTTTCTATTCTTCAGTTATGTTAATTCCACATTTTTGCTTGTACACTGCCCAAGAGGGGGATTAACATAACACATATTATCACACATAATAAATGTGACAATAAGAATCCTGCAAATAGATACAAAAATGTACTAAATTCCAAGTTGTGATTTCTAAAATGTTGAAATGTGTTTGAGCTGACAAATTTTCTACATTTTACAACTTAGTATTTTCATATGTGGAATGTCATTTGAAGTATATACGAGGTCTATTAGATAATAAACCGACCCTTTTATTTATTTTTTTTAACTATATGGATTTGAATGACGTGCGATTACACCAATCATGCTTGAACCCTCGTGCGCATGCGTGAGTTTTTTCACACGTCGGTGACGTCATTTCCCTGTGGGCAGGCCTTGAGTGAGATGTGGTCCCGCCCTCTCGGCTGAATTCCTTTGTTTCACACGCTGCTCGAGACGGCGCGCGTTGCTTTATCAAAATTTTTTCTGGACCTGTGAGGAATATCCGAGTGGACACTATTCGAGAAATTAAGCTGGTTTTCGTGAAAAGTTTAACGGCTGATGAGAGATTATGGGGTGTTTCTGTCGCTGTAAGGACTTCCCACGCAGCGGGATGTCGTGCAGCGCTTCCAGGCGCCGTCGTCGGCCTGTTTCGACCTGAAAACATCCTAATTTAAGGCTTAATTCACCCAGGACGTCGTGAGAGAACAGAGACGATTCAGAAGAGGCCGGCATGAGGACTTTATGCGGACATTCCACTGTTTAAGGACATTTTGTAATGAAAGACGTGTGCGCAAATTCGCCGAGTCGTTTCCGTGACGACTCGGCAAATCTGTGCACCGCGACAGGAAAAACACCTCCGTGTTGAAAACCATTTGTAAATTCAGGCGGCTTTTGATGGCTTTCAACAAGTGAGTAACTGAGAAATTGTTTAACAGCTTGGGAATGTTCCAACTTGCCCGTTAAGGTTTCCAACGGAGGTATTTTTCCTGTCGCGACCCCCCGCGGTCGGGTCCAGCCCGACATGCAACTCTGCCCGCACATTCTTTCATTACAAAATGTCCGTTAATAATGGAATGTCCAAATAAACTCCTCATGCCGACTTCTTCTGAAAGTTCTCTGTTCTCTGACGACTTCCTGGGTCAACAGAGCCTGAAATGTGGAAGTTTTCAACTTGAAACGGCGAGACGCTGCTGCCTCGAAGCGCAGATCGCCGTCAGGCGCCGTGGGCCGTCCTTACGGCGACACTACCAGACCAAAATCTCTCATCAGCCATTAAAATTTTTACCGAAAGCCAGATGAATTTATCGAATGGTGTCCACTCAGTTGTGCCTTACAGTTTTGAAAAAAATTTGATCAAACAAAGTAGCAGTCTGAGCCATTCAATCAATCAATCAATCAATCAATTTTTTTTTTATATAGCGCCAAATCACAACAAACAGTTGCCCCAAGGCGCTTTATATTGTAAGGCAAGGCCATACAATAATGATGTAAAACCCCAACGGTCAAAACGACCCCCTGTGAGCAAGCACTTGGCTACAGTGGGAAGGAAAAACTCCCTTTTAACAGGAAGAAACCTCCAGCAGAACCAGGCTCAGGGAGGGGCAGTCTTCTGCTGGGACTGGTTGGGGCTGAGGGAGAGAACCAGGAAAAAGACATGCTGTGGAGGGGAGCAGAGATCGATCACTAATGATTAAATGCAGAGTGGTGCATACAGAGCAAAAAGAGAAAGAAACAGTGCATCATGGGAACCCCCCAGCAGTCTACGTCTATAGCAGCATAACTAAGGGATGGTTCAGGGTCACCTGATCCAGCCCTAACTATAAGCTTTAGCAAAAAGGAAAGTTTTAAGCCTAATCTTAAAAGTAGAGAGGGTGTCTGTCTCCCTGATCTGAATTGGGAGCTGGTTCCACAGGAGAGGAGCCTGAAAGCTGAAGGCTCTGCCTCCCATTCTACTCTTCCAAACCCTAGGAACTACAAGTAAGCCTGCAGTCTGAGAGCGAAGCGCTCTATTGGGGTGATATGGTACTACGAGGTCCCTAAGATAAGATGGGACCTGATTATTCAAAACCTTATAAGTAAGAAGAAGAATTTTAAATTCTATTCTAGAATTAACAGGAAGCCAATGAAGAGAGGCCAATATGGGTGAGATATGCTCTCCTTCTAGTCCCCGTCAGCACTCTAGCTGCAGCATTTTGAATTAACTGAAGGCTTTTTAGGGAACTTTTAGGACAACCTGATAATAATGAATTACAATAGTCCAGCCTAGAGGAAATTGACATTCCTAAACAATGAAAAAAAATCGACGAGAGGGTGGCCCACTCCTCACTCAAAGACTGCCCACAGGCGAATGACGTAACCGACAGGTGTGAAAAAACTCTCGCATGCCCACGAGGGTTCAAGCATGTCTGATGTAATCACACGTGATTCAAATCCATATGGTTTTTGAAAAAAATAAGGTCGGATACTTTTCTAATAGACCTCGTATATATATATATATATATATATATATATATATATATATATATATGTACACACACAAGGTCTGTTAGAAAAGTATCAGACCTTTTTTTTTTTTTTTTTTTTCAAAAACCATATGTATTTGAATCACGTGTGATTACATCAGCCAAGCTTGAACCTTCGTGCGTATGCGTGAGTTTTTTCATGCCTGTCGATTGCGTCATTCGCCTGTGAGTAGGCTTTGAGTGAGCACTGGTCCACCCCTCTCGTCGTTAAGGAAATGGCGGAATGATTTGGAGCTTTGCTGCATCAATTTTTTCCAGAAACTGTGAGAGACCTCCAGGTGGACCCCATTCGGAAAATTAATATGGCTTTCAGGGACGATTTTATGGGGATTACACAGATTAAGGAGTGCTCCAGCCGGTTTAAAGACCGCCCACAGCGTCAGAGCACAGCGCGCTCCGAGCGCCGATCGACAGGCTGACACCCCGCTGAAACAACCAGATCATTTCCAACGTGAAGGCTTTGTTAATCCGGGACGTCGTCTGACTTTCACAAAAAGGCAGAAGGCATGGCCATCAGCACTTTTTCGGCACATTCCACTGTTACAGAAGTTTTTTTCATGGAAAAAGAAGCGGATGAATGCGCCACCATGCTGCTCATGGCGCGGGACAAAACCACCTCCATGTTGGTCTTTCAGGACGGCTTTCAGGTGGCTTCCGGTTGCTTTTCAGTCGTGTGAATATCTGAGAAATTGAGCATGAGCTGGACATGCCCCAACATGTCCTGTGAGGCTTCATCATGGCGTTGCTTTGCGCCATGCGGCTCCGCCGCGATGCGCGGGATTCCTCCCAACATCTGTCTCAATGTGCCGAAAAAGTGCTGATGTCCACATCTTCCGCAATTCCTGTGCTAGTCAGACAACATACCGGATCAAGACAGCGTCCAGTTTAGAAATGAACGGCACATTCCACTGTTACAGGAGTTTTTGTCATGGAAAGAGGAGTGGCAGAATCCCGCGCGTCGCGGCGGAGCCGCATGGCGCAAAGCAATGCCGTGATGAAGCCTCACAGGACATGTTGGGGCATATCCAGCTCATGCTCAATTTCTCGGATATTCACACGACTGAAAAGCAACCAGAAGCCATCTGAAAGCCACCTGAAAGCCGTCCTGAGAGACCAACACGGACGTGGTTTTGTCCTGCGCCATGAGCGGCACGGTGGCGCATTCATCCACTTCTTTTTCCATGAAAAAAAAACTCCTGTAACAGTGGAACGTGCCGAAAAAGTGCTGATGTCCACGCCTTCTGCCTTTCTGTGAAAGTCAGACGACGTCCCGGATCAACAAAGCCTTCACGTTGGAAATGATCTGGTTGTTTCAGCGGGGTGTCAACCTCTCGATCAGCGCTCGGAGCGCGCCGCGCTCTCAGACGCTGTGGGCGGTCTTTAAACTGGCTGGAGCACTCCTTAATCTGTGTAATCCCCATAAAATCGTCCCTGAAAGCCATATTAATTTTCCGAATGGTGTCTACCTGGAGGTCTCTCACAATTTCAGGAAAAAATTGATGCAGCAAAGCTCCAAATCATTCCGCCATTTCCTTAACGACGAGAGGGGTGGACCAGTGCTCACTCAAAGCCTGCTCACAGGCGAATGACGCAACCGACAGGTGTGAAAAAACTCACGCATGTGCACGAAGGTTCAAGCTTGGCTGATGCAATCACACGTGATTCAAATCCATATGGTTTTTGAAAAAAATAAAAAGGTCCGATACTTTTCTAACAGACCTCGTATATACACTCGGGAGGAGCTCGGAGTCCAGCCGCTGCTCCTCCACGTCAAAAGGAGTCAGTTGAGGTGGCTCGGGCATCTTTTCCGGATGCCCCCTGGACGCCTCGCTGGACACCTTGCTGGAGACGTGTTCCGGGGAAGACCCAGGACACGGTGGAGGGACTACATCTCTCGGCTGGCTTGGGAATGCCTTGGGGTTCCCCCGGAGGAGCTGGGGGAGGTGTGTGTGGATCGGGAGGTCTGGGTGGCTTTGCTTGAGCTGCTGCCCCCGCGACCCGACTCCGGATAAAGTGGAAGAAAATGGATGTATATATATATATATATATATATATATATATATAAAATTTTCATGATTTGGATGCGAGTCACCCAGATTAAAAAAAAGACATCTGAAAATAGTTTACACACATTTTATTATCAGGCCTAACAATGCAATTTAAAAGAAATGGTTCTCAAATCATCTGCCTATTATATAATTAAGTGACTCATTACTCGTCTACTTTTGTAAAATTTTTAGATCTCTGCAATATGGAAAATTGCACATGATGGAAAAGTCAAAATGATTTATATTCTAGGATTGTTACATTGTAGCCATTGAGTTTATGAAGATTTGTTTACTCTGCAAGAATAATACTAACAATTATACATATTATAATACTTTTACAACTACCTGTAAAGTTAAAGGACTGTGCAAATATTTTAGGTACAATTAATGTCTGAATCCTTTACAAAGAATAAACATATATTGATACATAAATATAAATAAGCAACAAAGTGAAAATTTTCCAATTTTTAAGTCTTTTTCTTTTAAGAAAATTGGTTGTGTATACAGGTAAGACACACACTTATGTTCACTTTATTGAGTGATCATTGGCAACTGTGTGCTGACACACATTGGGCAGTACTCTTATAAATAATTCAAGCTTTTATTATTATTATTAAAAATCACATTAATAACCTGAAATTCTTAGCACAATCTTTAATTATATAGAAATATAAACACATGGAAAAAAGTCACTTCAAACAAATAACATTCATGTAAAGTGCATGTGTGTAAAAGTTTACAGTATAAATTCTGCAAAACTTTTTTTTTATCATGCCTCTCCTAATGTGAGAGCACAGTCCTACTCTTAAATGTTTGGTGCACGGAGATGAGCCACCTCACCTGTGAATCATATTATGGGAATGTAGGTAAGCCAGTCCAAGCAAGGCACCATGGGTAATGGCAGCAATTTCCACTTCTTGAAGTGGTTTCTTATGAACTTGGGAAAGAAGTGGAAATGATTAGAATCCCTCTTTAGACTCATTTCATCAAGCTTATGTTATCTGATTTAATCAAGTGTTAGCTAATAACTCTGTAACTAATAATGGTATTAGCTGAACTGGAGCAGGAAACTATGGATGTGAAACAGTTGCTTGATCAAGAATCAGGAGCCACTACATTAGTACAAAACAGGCCTTTGAAAAGAGAAGATATCAGACCTTATAGATACATAAACCCAGGGCTGGACTGGCATCTGAAAAGGGCCCGGGCACTTTTTGATCACCTGAGGGCCCAGCGCCGTTATATACGAGGGCTGTCAATAAAGTATAGGTCCTTTTTATTTTTTTCAAAAACTATATGGATTTCATTCATATGTTTTTACGTCAGACATGCTTGAACCCTCGTGCGCATGCGTGAGTTTTTCCACGCCTGTCGGTGACATCATTTGCCTGTGAGCACTCCTTGTGGGAGGAGTCGTCTAGCCCCTCGTCGGAATTCCTTTGTCTGAGAAGTTGCTGAGAGACTGGCGCTTTGTTTGATCAGAATTTTTTCTAAACCTGTGAGGCACATCGAAGTGGACACGGTTCTAAAAATTAAGCTGATTTTCGGTGAAAATTTTAACGGCTGATGAGAGATTTTGAGGTGATGACGTCCTGGATCAATAAAGTCTGAAATGTGGAGGTTTTCAGCTTGAAACAGGCTGACGACGGCGCCTGGGAGCGCTGCGCGACATCCCACTGCGTGGGAAGTCCTTAAAGCGACAGTATCACCTCAAAATCTCTCATACGTCATGTCTGACGTAAAAACATATGAATGAAATCCATCTAGTTTTTGAAAAAAATAAAAAGGACCTATACTTTATTGACAGACCTCGTATACGATATATATATAGGCCTATATATGATGTCTGGAAGCATATGCTAAAGAAGAATGTATGTGAAGTTCTGTGTATGTATGTTTTTGAGGGTGAGAGATAGAGAGGAGGATAAGGTCACTAACTTTTTTTTTCCTGATTATGAGCCCTGGTATGAGCCCTAGCCAGTGAATCTCAATGTGAAAAAAAAATATATATATATATATTCATACCATTTTCCTTAAGCAAAAACTGAAAATGGGTCCCACAGACCCAAACACCTTATGAGGGTTAAGCAAAGTAATATTTCACTAACACACACAACAATGTAAGTTGGACACCAACTCTAGTCAGAGCATTATTTGATACCAAAGCTAAGGCACCACACACACACACACACACACACACACACACACACACACACACACACACACACACACACACACACACACACACACACACACACACACACACACACACACACACACACACACACACACACACACACACACACACACACACGTGCTCCAACTCCTAATTCCCTAATGTATTATGTCCTTAAATATAGATGGTCATATGAATAACATGGAAACAGTAGGGAAATTGTGCTGCATAGGCCATGAGGTAAATAGGATTTCTGTTAATATACAGTAAGAAAAGGGCTGTGTTGTGCACAACTCCATCTGGGCCGCTATTGTATGTTCTAAGTCTTACTGAATAAAATTAATCCCTTAGTAATAATTTCCTAGGTTAAACATTTTCATACTTTGAGCTTACAACTGCTCCAGTCGAGAGATACTGTCAGTGAGCTTACTAAATGGAATGTTAATAACAACCGAAAATATTTTATGCCAATTCCAGTGTATCACACGTCTTTCTGCCCCTTCTCACCAGGCTGGCAGTAGCTACTCCACCTTGGAATGGCTACCAGCGATTGCTAAACAGTAGCACACCTAGTCGGCTTCTTACCTATCCATCTACCATGCCACGACGCAGCTAATACTTAATACGAGATGTCTTGATAATGACATGGCATGTCAATACAGAAGGAATAGACTACAAAAATACATTTTGTATAAAATCATAGTTGCACAACACACGACAAGCAGTAGAGCAGAAATAAGATATTAGTTGGATTTGAGAAAGTGAAAGGGGGGGATGCCATAACTAACACGCACTAGCAATTACTTTAGACACACAGCACAGGTCGTCCTTGTGACAGTTCAAGACAAATGGAAGAGTTCTATATGCTGGCGCAACAATACAAGAGAAGTCAAAGTGTATGAAAATAAATCAAATGGGTACATGTTTGTGACTGATTTGAGAAAGTCAGGATGACGACTTAGTCTTAGTTTCAGGCAATAAATGGGAAACGAAACGCCGAAACGGTGAATAGCTACACTGCATTGGCTAGCTACTAGCAAGTGTTGAGATGAATTCTAACCTCAATCTCTCCCTGCTGGGTCACGTCTCTCTCCGTCTCCATCTCCTCCTCCTCCTGCTCACTCTCCACCACCTGTGCTCTCGACGCCGGTCCTGGGCTAGTTTGAAATGATGGACCGGTGGCCCCACTACCCGAACCTGAGGTCGAGCTTGTGGTTTTAAACATATCTGTGATTTTGGCACATTTTGCTGCGTCGTCTTTTAATTTCTGTTTTCTTTTTTCTTTTCGCTTCTCAGCTCCACTCTTTTGCTTCTCCATTTTGCGCACAACTCTCCGTTCTCCACTCGAGCTCGGACCGAATAGCCAAAACTTTGAGTGATGACTTGGGTCAGGTGGGGGCCTGTAGGGAGGGGCGGGCCTTCGAGAACCAAGGAATTTCATTGGACTAGCCCAATGTGCCTCAGGAGAAGCATCCAATGGGCCTCTATGTGTCATTTTTTACCGTCGCAATCAATAAAAAATATAATTATATACATATATTTTTTAATGACAGACCTGAGGGGGCCCAAAATGCGCGAGGGCCCAGCGGGATTTGCCTGGTATGCCAGATAACCAGTCCAGTCGTGCATAAACCTGTTACTACAATAAAAATCCCAACAGTCTTTCTAACACGGCATTAACCAACCATTAATTGGCATGTGGAGAATATGGGCAGTCGTGAGAATGGCTTTGAAATGGGCTCCCTGAAGACAGATGAATGATGTTTGAGTACGTACCATGACAAAAGCTCACAGCAGACAGGTAGACTCAAAACTATAACTGTGAATGTGACAGTTAATATGCCAGATTGGGTCCGTCTTTGTGACTGGCTGGAAAGATTTCCAGGTTCTACCCTGGCTCTTGCTCATTGTGTGGAGTGATAGGCTGCAGTATATTTTTCAATGTGATTGGAGCATTTTTAAATTTTGACCACTGTGTAACCATTCAATGACCCCTGGCTATAGCTACCACCTTGTGATGGCTATCACACATTTTTGCGTAGGACACGGTACACCGAGGATGGATTGTAAGTGTCATTTAGTCCCCTTAAGTGGTACAGATTAGGTCAAAATTGATGACTGACTCAGACTAATTACAATAAAATTTCAAGGACTTGTACCAACTTTGTTTACTTGTTGTAAATGCCAAATGGACTGCATTTAGATAGTGCTTTTCCATCTACATCAGATGCTCAAAACGCTTTGTATATAAAGAAGGGCTCGTGGGTAAACTTACGAGGCAAAGCTGAGCCCAAAGAGCACCAACACTGCAATGTCCACTTATATCTTAAAAATAATTCGAACAGTTTCAATACTCAATTAACACAAAAAATCCTGGTCTGCAATCTATTAAGCACCCATCCATCCAGCCACCTGCCTGGTATATGTTACGAGACTGTATTCGTGTTCACCTTTGTACAATGGCGGAGCAACTTGAGAAAGCCAGACATGAAATCAGGTTCTTGTAAAAATAAATAATGGCATTGTCCATATGGTGGAGCTCAATATAAAACACGCAGAGAAGGAAAACTAGCCAACCACTTTATAAATGCTCCTCTGATTTGGACAGTTTATGACAATACTTCTGTAGTCTGAACAGCTTTTTTTAAAGTCTTAATCAGACAAGCCTTCATATCCATTTCTGGAATATTTGTAGAGAACATTAAATGCACTTACCCTCGAGTAAATCTGATGCAGAGCCTAGGCAGTACTCCATCACCAGCTGAGACAGGAGAGTTACAATGAAATTAGTCAATCAAATGAATCATAAAATATCACAATACAAATGTGCAAAAAAACAATTAATATTCATGTTAAAAAAACCCTATGCTCCATAGCAAAAAAAGTGGATGGCAGAAAACAGACTCTCAAAACAATTAATAATTATAACTTTGCCAAGCACCACAATGTCTCCTTGTGGTTTCTAGTGCAGGACTCAACTGTTTTTACTAAGTTTTGTAAAATTCATTTTAGATCTTCAGTAAACTTGCCAACAAGCCAACAGATACAATCAACAAATTGATGTGAATGAAAACAGACCAATACCAAGAGAAAGAGGAAAGCTAACAATGGTAGGGACTGCAAATAAGGGCATATTCACGAGGCCCACACCATGCCTGAGCACAACTTTCCCCCCTACCCACTTCCTCACTGACCTGCACTCAGGCTGCAGTCCACAGTCTGGGCCAGAGTATGTCAACAAAATCTTTGTTTTGAGAAAAAATAGAGTAAATCATTGTAAGATGACTGAGTTTAGCTCTATTCTGATGAGATTAGTTTTATATAAGGAGGTGAAGTAATTTAATATGCATTATGAAAAAATAACAGGGAAAGAAAGCTCCATATAAATGAGATGTTGGTGGCTACCCAATAAACAGGACAAACACAGTGCTGTCATTCCTCAGACAGAATAAAAAAATAAGTTACATGACCTATGCCTTTTCTTCATTTTCAGCTTTGAAATGATGGATTCTATTAGAGTAATATTTTGTTATCATGCTTCAAGTTATCTGTCAGCTAAACTAACAAAAAATAAATAAATTTATTGGCCATCTGTGCTTTGCAGAGGTGTGCAGTGAGGTGAGCTCTTTATGCAAAGCAAGTGGTCTGACACCTACTCATACAGGCACAAACAGATGCATCGTGTACCACTGGCTGTGGATTTTATTGTATTTTTATCCACATGCAGCCATCGACATGACATAATGCGCAGAACAAAATAAGTGATCTAAAGATGCACAGTGCATTTTACAAATATGTCCATGTTTGAGATAAAAGATGGGAACGTCCTTTGACACAGACAACTGTATTCACATAAGAACAATATAACCTGAGCTAATTTATATGGATCATGTAACAAACGGCAAAAGGGGACATAATACTGGCATGGATGCGCGCAGTCTGTATTGTGCATTCAGATGCATGGAGATACTGAAGATTTACTGAAATAACTGCTTTTCTCCACTTGCCCATATAAAGTCTGTTCCATCCAAGTAAATCACCTAGTAAAGGATTTATGAATCAATCACACTGCAGACATGGCAAGATTTTCATGGAGGTAACAGATGAGGAGGAAATATTTTGTGGTCTTCCTCACTGACTCACACTTCATGTTCACCAATAAGGTAAGAAACCACACCCATTTTAAACCAAATGGGGTTAAATGAATGGAAGACTAGACTATTCCAGCAGTAATAATCATATTAGTAGTGAGTGTTAAATTGAACAGCCATGGCAGTGACATTAAGTCTGTGTTCTGATGTTGCTGTCCTCACACTACATGCCACTGAGTCCAGCTACATTGCACCCTAGACCACCTCTGCAAACCGGGCCAGACACATGACAGCTGGCAAGCCCCACCCACGGCTCAGAGCACTCACACTTGTCAAGCAAACTACACTTTGGGGGTGTAATGTGCTCAGGCACGATCCAGAGTGGCTTGTGTGAATGCACCCTTATAGAGGACTGTGACAATGTCAGACAAGAACATGGAGGACAGTGAGGCCACTCAGCTCACTAACCCAGGCTGTGTTGTCTTTCAAGTAGCAGCCTTTATATTCGATGGTGTTTGGGTGTTGCAACTGTCCCAAAAATTTGACCTCCTTAATGATGTCCTGCCACTTCTGCAAAACAAATTCAGACAGTTACAAATACTGCTTACTTACTGATCCTCTTTATTTTTTGTGAAATAACACTATTAACTGTAACTGACACAAATGTAGCAGACAAAGCTGCCATATAGTAATGTTTTTACCACATACATCTGTAAGTGTGTTAGCTTTCTTACTTCAGTAGTCTGTTTGCCATTATAGGACATCTTCTTGATGGCCACCACCTCATTGGAGTAGGAGTTACGTGCCTGATGGAAGAAAGGAAGACCAGACTATATATGACAATCTTAAAGTCAGAAGTCTTAAAGAGTGATAATCAATTTAAAAAATAAATAAAAACCTGACAGGTTTTCACAGTGACTTAATGGTTAGCACTGTTGCCTCACAGCAAGGAGGTCATGGGAATTGACTCCTATCTGTGGCCTTTGTGTGTGGAGTTTTCATGTTTTCCCCGTGTTTGCATGGGTTCCCCTTCAGGTGGTCCGGCTTCCTCCCACCTCCGAAAGACATGTAGGTTAGATGAATTGGAAGCTTTAAATTGTCTGTAGGTGTGCGTGTGAATGTGTTTGTTTGTCTATATGTGGCCTGCAATAGACTGGCATCCTGTCCAAGGTGTACCCCATTTCACAGCCTATGACTGCTGTGACAGGCTCCAGGCCCCCTTAATTGAAGTAAGCGGTTGAAGATGAGTGAGTGAGTTTTCATGGGGCTACCCTCCTCCCCTTTAAAAAAATAAAATCACACAGTATAACCACACTTGTAAATCAGTTGTATGATGTACAGTAGTGTTCAGAATAATAGCAGTGCTATGTGACTAAAAAGATTAATCCAGGTTTTGAGTATATTTCTTATTGTTACATGGGAAACAAGGTACCAGTAGATTCAGTAGATTCTCACAAATCCAACAAGACCAAGCATTCACGATATGCACACTCTTAAGGCTATGAAATTGGGCTATTAGTAAAAAAAAAAAGTAAAAAAGGGGGTGTTCACAATAATAGTAGCATCTGCTGTTGATGCTACAAACTCAAAACTATTATGTTCAAACTGCTTTTTTAGCAATCCTGTGAATCACTAAACTAGTATTTAGTTGTATAACCACAGTTTTTCATGATTTCTTCACATCTGCGAGGCATTCATTTTGTTGTTTTGGAACCAAGATTTTGCTCTTTACTAGTGTGCTTGGGGTCATTGTTTTGTTGAAACACCCATTTCAAGGGCATGTCCTCTTCAGCATAAGGCAACATGACCTCTTCAAGTATTATGACATATCCAAACTGATCCATGATACCTGGTATGCAATATATAGGCCCAACACCATAGTAGGAGAAACATGCCCATATCATGATGCTTGCACCACCATGCTTCACTGTCTTCACTGTGAACTGTGGCTTTAATTCAGAATTTGGGGGTTGTCTCACACACTGTCTGTGGCACTTGGACCCCAAAAAGAACAATTTTACTCTCATCAGTCCACAAAATATTCCTCCATTTCTCTTTAGGCCAGTTGATGTGTTCTTTGGCAAATTGTAACCTCTTCTGCACGTCTTTTATTTAACAGAGGAACTTTGCGGGGGATTCTTGCAAATATATTAGCTTCACACAGGCATCTTCTAACTGTCACAGAATTTACAGGTAACTCCAGACTGTCTTTGATCATCCTGGAGCTAATCAATGGGTGAGCTGTTGCCATTCTGGTTATTCTTCTATCCATTTTTATGGTTGTTTTCCGTTTTCTTCCACGCATCTCTGTTTTTTTTTGTCCGTTTTAAAGCATTGGAGATCATTGTAGATGAACAACCTATAATTCGTTGCACCTGCGTATAAGTTTTCTCCTCTCCAATCAACTTTTTAATCAAACTACGCTGTTCTTCTGAACAATGTCTTGAACGTCCCATTTTCCTCAGGCTTTCAAAGAGAAAAGCATGTTCAACAGGTGCTGGCTTCATCCTTAAATAGGGGACAGCTGATTCACACCTGTTTGTTCCACAAAACTGATTAACTCACTGACTGCATGCCACACTACTATTATTGTGAACACCCCCTTTTCTACTTTATTTTTTTACTAATAGCCCAATTTCATAGCCTTAAGAGTGTGCATATCATGAATGCTTGGTCTTGTTGGATTTGTGAGTATCTACTGAATCTACTGGTACCTTGTTTCCCATGTAACAATAAGAAATATACTCAAAACCTGGATTAATCTTTTTAGTCACATAGCACTACTATTATTCTGAACACTACTGTACATACCTACCTGAAGCAAAAAAAAAAAAGAAAAACAAACAAAAACAAACTGTTCATTAAATATCATAAAAAAACAAAAACAAACAAAAAAACAATATATACCCACCTTCCAGTGTTATTCAAATCAAAATCTTAACTAGTTTCAGAACAATGCTTTTACAACCCTTCATGTATTCCTGTTTACGAATGGACAAGTAGAGGTGAGTCAAATAAATCAAAGTCATGGAAACAATATAAAAGTCTGTTTAACCTGACAAATGCAAAACATGCAACCTCCACATTCAGAGGCCTGACTTGCTAAAGGTTTGCATGTGTAAAAATGTGTACAAACACCACAGTACCCACAAATTAATGTAAACGCTAATTTACCAACCATGTCTGCACAGGAATGAGTCTTTCAGATGTGCAAACATAGGACATATTGTAACATTTAACAAATTTGCCTTCATGAAAATGCAATTTGGGGTGTGTCCACCATAGTGTGCAAAATTGTGGGTGACAAACATGCAAATAAGTGAGGTTTGCTCATGCAACAGGATTTATCAAGGCTAAAAGATGAGATTGTATCTGTAATTTAGCATGTTTGAAACATCCGTGCCAACTTACCTCGTGCTGTATGATCAATGCAGATGCATATATCAGATTCAAACCCACTGACAGTGAGCTGTTTGGGGTATGCACTTATTTATTTTCACCATCTAATATTTTTACTAATCATCTTTAACACAGAAAACACCACAGCTAACCAAACAGTTAGCTTTGATAACCATTAATCAAATAACTGAAAAGTTATCTTTATTACAGATAACCAATAACTATTAGTATTGATTTGGATGTGGCCACAATCAGATTACACTGTCGGCTTCTGATAAACCAGTTTCACTTTAAGCGCGGCAGGGGCTGCTGGGTAAAGTCAAGGATCACAAACACAAAGAACATGAAAAATTAATAAATAAATAAAAAATAAAACCTCAAACACTGTCATCTTTCAAAAGCCGTAAAACACAGTATTAGAAGTCACAGTTTATCTCTGTATGAGATACACCGTCATTTACAAGCTAAAAGCTGCTGCTTTTTTCACACACTTTGAACCCTGCGGCTTAAACAACCGAAATACATCCATTAATGCATTGATTGGCAGAGTAAAATACATGTAGTAAATATAAATTCGTACCTGTTAGTTTCAGTGGGATTCAGCTGAAGAAATAATCCACATAAAGCGTCTTTTTTAAAAATCCAAAACAGTGTCTAAACCTGAAGAAAAGTTCCTCCCTCTGTACACACAGCTGTGTAGTGAGAGCTCCTCTCCCCCACTGAGTCTTGGCTATTAAATTACAGCCACAAAGAAATAAAATAATGTTAAAATTAGTCTGTTTTGTTTTTGTGTCGAGTGGACAAGTCACTGTAACGTCCAAAGTGAACCTGAACTACACTACCCACAATGCTCCCTGCGTCAACCGGCCAATCACGTTTTGCACTTAATGATGATGTCATCAGCAAGTGATAGGCAGCCAGTCTGCTCCGTAGCTATAAACACACAACAAACAGACTAAAATGTTTGATTTTAGGGTTTACAAATGTTTTTATCTGTTAAACTTTACCAGCAAAAAAATGTTATCGGACTGAAAGCTATCGGAACTAAATTTATCGGAAGATAATTGGTCCGATGATGGTTTTAAAATTTAAAAAGCTAATAGAACTTCATAAAAGATATCCTAACTTGTTACAGTATCCAGATACAGTTGTATGCAAAGGTTTGGGCACCCCTGATAATTTTCACTTGCTGTAAATCCTATAAACTTCATTTCACTTCTCAAATATCACTGTGTTTGTCTGCTATATGATATATTTAACTGAAAGTGCTGATCCAAACAACCAATGATTTATAAAAGAAAAATCATGGAAATCATCAGGGGTGCCCAAACTTTTACATACAACTGTACAAGAAACAGATGCTGAGTCTGACATCAGGGTGAGTTAAATTAATAAAATCATGGCAGCAGTGCCGAATCTGAGGTTGTGCCACACACTTTGCATCACCTATGAAAGAGCTAGCTGAAATAAAACTTCTCAAAGCATCTTCATTTTTTATTTGATAAGTGTCAAATAAATGACATTTTCAGTTAAAATGAAAGTTTGTCTTATTGTGTGTACACTTGCAAGACGCTGATTGAATTAAATTTTGCGCTATGGTCTTTAACGCATGTAAAATCCTCATTTACATACCGCTTTGTAATTCTATGGTAACAGAACTACAGTGACAGCAAACGGTAATTTCTACTGCAGAAAAAGCAAGGACTGTCAATACAAACATGTATACACTACAATGGATCAAGTGCCCCCAGTATGTACGGAGCGGAGGGAATTTCCCTTGATTTGTTCTATGATTGAGCTCCACTTTAATCTTACAAGCAAAAATTATGAGCAACTGCATACATGTGTATATGCATTCAACTACAGAACTCAGAACAGGCATGCATTTAATGGCAGCCTTCTTTTTTTGTTTTTGCCGAAGCTGAGGGCATTCTTAACATTAGCTCATTGCAAAATCAGTGCTCACTGCTCAAGGCAGCGTGCTGGCTGAACAGATAACCATGTCACCTAACAATAATATAGTAGTGTAATACAGTAATTTGATAGCTTTTAAATTCTATATCCATGTTATTCACAATATTGGAGAGTCTTTTGTCAAATGCATATCACAATTGTCATCACTCTCCATCTGAAAAGTGACAATCATGAGTAACGCCATCACGATCACTCGTATAAAGAACGCTTTAAATGTGAATCGACTGTTTTAAATGTGTGCTGAAAGTAACTGAGTCCTGTTAGCAAGTTTCCACCTCTGTTTTTTTTGTAACAAAAAGGCAGTTTAATGGTGTGTCTCTTGTTTCACATGTCAAGAAAATTAGCAGCAGTTAATCATGACTTTTTTTCCCCATATACAAGTCGCACCGGACTATAAGTCACAGGACCTTTGAAACAAGTAAATAAGAAGAAGAAAAAAGTGAATTATACTCTGGAAAAATACGCTATAGACTCATGAACAGATAGCTGTGAATGCCATAGTCCAGATACCAAAATTGAGTAAATTTTTCCCTCAAAATTGTACTTACAACACCCTATAATGACAACATGAAAAAAGCTTTTCAGAATTTTTGCAAATTTATTAAAAATAAAAAAAAGAACTCACATGTACATAAGTATTCACATCCTGTGCTCAATACTTTGTTGATGCACCTTTAGCAGCAATTACAGCTTCAAGTGTTCTTGAATATGATGACTGGCGTACCTATCTTTGGGTAGTTTTGCCCATTCCTCTTTACAGCCCCTCTCAAGCTCCACCAGGTTAGATGGGGAGCATCGGTGCACAGCCATTTTCAGATTTCTCCAGAGATGTTCAATCAGATTCAGGTCTGGGCTCTGGCTGGGCCACTCAAGGACATTCACAGAGTTGTCCTGAAGCCACTCCTTTGATATCTTGGCTGTTTGCTAAGTCACTGTTCTGCTGAAAGATGAACCATCACCCCAGTCTGAGGTCAAGAGCATTGGTTTCCTCCAAACATGACGCCTGGCATTCACACCAAAAAGTTCAACCTTTGTCTCATCAGACCAGAGAATTTTGTTTCTCATGGTCTGAGAGTCCTTAAGGTGCCTTTTGGCAAACTCCAGGCAGGCTGCCATGTGCATTTCACTAAGGAGTGGCTTCCATCTGGCCACCCCACCATACAGACCTGAACTGCTGCAGAGATTGCTACAGAGATGGCTGCCCTTCTGGAAGGTTCTCCTCTCTGCACAGAGGAATGCTGGAGCTCCGACAGAGTGGCCATCTGGTTCTTGATCACATCTCTGACTAAGGTGCTTCTCCCCGATCGCTCAGTTTTGACAGGAGGCCAACTCCAGGAAGAGCCCTGGGGCCTCATGTACAAAGACTTGCGTGGATTTCCTACAGAAACATGGCATACACTAAAACCCAGAAACTGGAGCATGCACAAGAATAGCCAGATGTAAGTGTGCATACGCATGGATCCAAGCACGTTCCGTTTGTACATCCCAGTGAATGTGAAATTAAGTGCATATGCAGACGCACCAAACTCCTCCCTCTCCACGCCCCTATTTAAATATGCAAATTCATGTAAATAGGCCCTGGGACGTAGGATTCCCCTCTGTCTGATCATTCCACATGAACACAGAAAAGAAATGATACCAAGTGTGAGCTACAGATGACTGGAAATGATGTGGAGATACCCACGGATAGTTTATTTGGTTGCCTGTCAAACAGGAATAAAATTAGTAGAAGCATGTGTATGTGAGGTCAAAACGCTGTGGGCTCAGAGCAGCACATACACACTGAAGTTAAAAAAGTGAGGTGCGCCACGGCTGAGTGTGTGAGACATTCACAACTTAACGCATGTGTTTATTGAAAATACTGAACACAGGAAGGCAATCGGAGGCTTGTTAAGAAGCTCTACAGCTCTACTTTCACCATCAAGCTAAACACACAAGACATTAATAATAACAAAAAATGTATTTAAATGCACACATGCTCAAACGTGCCCTCACTCATTTTTATTCGGAACAACTACCTGAATAAACTACGAGGGCTGTCAATAAAGTAACGGTCCTTTTTATTTTTTTCAAAAACTATATGGATTTCATTCATATGTTTTTACGTCAGACATGCTTGAACCCTCGTGCGCATGCGTGAGTTTTTCCACGCCTGTCGGTGACGTCATTCGCCTGTGAGCACTCCTTGTGGGAGGAGTCGTCCAGCCCCTCGTCGGAATTCCTTTGTCTGAGAAGTTGCTGAGAGACTGGCGCGTTGTTTGATCAAAATTTTTTCTAAACCTGTGAGACACATCGAAGTGGACACGGTTCGAAAAATTAAGCTGGTTTTCAGTGAAAATTTTAACGGCTGATGAGAGATTTTGAGGTGATTCTGTCGCTTTAAGGACTTCCCACGGTGCGAGACGTCGCTCAGCGCTCTCAGCCGCCGTCGTCAGCCTGTTCAAGCTGAAAACCTCCAAATTTCAGACTCTATTGATCCAGGATGTCGTGAGAGAACAGAAAAGTTTCAGAAGAAGTCGGTTTCAGCATTTTATCCGGATATTCCACTGTTAAAGGAGATTTTTTTAATGAAAGACGTGCGGACGGGTCCGCGCGTCGGCTCCACAGGAAAAACACCTCTGTTGAAAGCCTTAAGGACAAGTTGGAACATGTCCTGCTGTTAAACAATTTCTCATATACTCACTCCACTGAAAGCCATCAAAAGCCGCCTGGATTTTACAAATGGTTATCAACACGGAGGTGTTTTTCCTGTGCCCCCGCACCGCGTCGGCTGCGTCCCGACGCGCGGACCCGTCCGCACGTCTTTCATTAAAAAAATCTCCTTTAACAATGGAATATCCAGATAAAATGCTGAAACCGACTTCTTCTGAAACTTCTCTGTTCTCTCACGACGTCCTGGATCAATAGAGCCTGAAATGTGGAGGTTTTCAGCTTGAACAGGCTGACGACGGCGGCTGAGAGCGCAGCGCGACGTCTCGCACCGTGGGAAGTCCTTAAAGCGACAGAATCACCTCAAAATCTCTCATCAGCCGTTAAAATTTTCACTGAAAACCAGCTTAATTTTTCGAACCGTGTCCACTTCGATGTGTCTCACAGGTTTAGAAAAAATTTTGATCAAACAACGCGCCAGTCTCTCAGCAACTTCTCAGACAAAGGAATTCCGACGAGGGGCTGGACGACTCCTCCCACAAGGAGTGCTCACAGGTGAATGACGTCACCGACAGGCGTGGAAAAACTCACGCATGCGCACGAGGGTTCAAGCATGTCTGACGTAAAAACATATGAATGAAATCCATATAGTTTTTGAAAAAAATAAAAAGGACCATTGCTTTATTGACAGACCTCGTATATACTCAGTAAGCAGCCACCCATCACACACCGTGCGAACCCCTAGCCTGTTCCCAAGCCAACCCAATGCATTTGCGCATCACATATAATTTGAATATTGATGGAATGAAATTGTTTCCTATTAAAGACAAATTAATCATGTGATGGCACCTTTATAGCAATATGTGTACAGTCAATAGCTCCGATTACATTCGGGAAACTGTCTCTCGCTGCAAATTGCACTTTAATGTTGGAATATGATGTACTTGGATGCCATTCAGATGACTGCGTTCCACACAGCTGGCATGGCTCCGCTCAAGGTTGACTGGCACACTCCTGACCGACCAGCCAGTTCACACTGGAATGCCCCTGTTGCCAGGACACCCAGGACCTGTGTGGGCAGAGACAACCCCTGGCTTCTCGTCATATTGCGCTCTGGGCCGACCACAGCTCTGCGCACAACTCTAGTAACAGTGGCCTTGGTAATCGAAATCCACTTATCGGCCAATTATCGCCATTTTCAAGTAAATCCTCCCATATAAATGCAAAGACATGGGTGTGTTACCAATTGTTCATAAGTGTGTCTCTGATGTGCACATCACTCTGATGACTTTTTGTTTTCACACTATTAACAGTTTCCCAGCATCATCTGTACGTGTCGGCAGTGGAACAATAGCTGTAGAAATATGCGTATGCCGGCCAGAATTTTGGCGTGGCACACTGTACATTTTTTTGATACATCAGAACTTTAGCGTGGAGATGGACATATGCCTTGATTTTGTGCGTACGCAGCGTTTGTACACGAGGCCCCTGGTGGATCTGAACTTCTTCCATTTACAGGTGATGGAGACCACTGTGCTCATTGGGACCTTCAAAGCAGCAGAAATGTTTTTGTACCCTTCCTCAGATTTGTGCCTCGAGACAAACCTGTCTCAGAGGTCTACAGACAATTCCTTTGACTTCATGGTTTGTGTTCTGACATGCACTGTCAACTGTTGGACCTTATATGTAGACAGGTGTGTGCCTACCCAAATCCTGTCCAATCAACTGAACTTACCCCAGGTGGAGTCTAATTAAAGGCCTGGTCACACGGCACACAGTGATCGCTGAACGAAGAAAAAGAAGTCACAAAGCCACAAATCGTCGAGAAAAAGTAGACGAATGAGCCGGCACTTCTCCCATCACCGTAAAGCCTGCGAGTGCAGAGCACATAAAAGAATGAAACGAAACCAAAACTAACAAAAGAAAAATGAAGTGAACAGCGACCTTGACGCTTTGCAGCTGCGGGATCTGGTTGTCTTGAGAAGAGGTCTGTTTTCACTACAACAGCGTGTGCGCGCACATGCACATTGCAGTCAGAGACAGCTACAACGTGCATAAATAGTTAAAGTAGTTGATCAAACGTTCTTGCCACTATTGTTTCGGTATGAAAATGTTGCTTTTCATCCCACACATGGACGAGTCACGTTCAGCTTGTCGGATCTTTAGTTACTGACCCATTCAGATATAGTCCATGTTCGGATGATAAGTGGAAACAGGATGAGCCAGGGCTCAATTTTGAGCTTCAAAGGCTGTGAATACTTACGTACATGTGATTTCTTAGTTTTTTTCTTAGTTTTTTAGCAAACACACACAGAAAACTGCTCCAGTTAATAGCTAAAGATAGCAGTGGACCAACTGCAATATTAATACATATGTGTCAGTAAGCACAGAGCGGGCATCTGAGCAGGATTTAGATGCACAGTGGATCCTGTTAGCTAAACGGACTTACTATGGCTACTAATATTGTATTGGGGATATGTCTGTCAAAGCAACAAGGGGCAGGGCAAAAGAGTGCTGGCACTGGAGCATCTCACATTTTGTATACCAAAAGAACAGCTGCCTTCAAAGGGAGGGGGGAAAGCTTATGGGCCCCAAGCCCTGCATCTGGAGGGGGAGAAAACAGAGGAGCAGACAAGAGAGCAATGGCATGAACTGGGGAAAAGAAGGAATGAAGAGAGCAGAAAAATGGAGATGCCCCCATGCCTTTTTAGAATCTTCGACTTAATGACTAATTACACATGATGAAATTAATAAGAGCGGCTGCTGAGAAAGTGCTGAGACAAACTCTTTTGTTGTATTCAAAGTCATAAAAAAGCAGCATACCATCACTATGTGAACAAATAAATTGTGTGGTAGCCAGTTACATAACTCGAGCTTGGACTTACGCTGTAATAAGATCATGTTAGGTCGACAGTTAGGTCTGTAAATATGTTTTCGACCTTGATTGTACCACAACATATTGGAAGCCAAATAATGAACCTGTACATAAAGAGCAGACTGTTTTAATCTGAGGGTCTTTCAGTCTAAAATTGGTTGACAGTGTCAGAATTTCATCATTTTGTGTTTGTTGTGTCCCATTTTCAGTGGACCAAAATTGACTGGACAAAGTGGTAATCATAAAATGCCATGTGTAATACTTTCTTACAAATACTTTGCTGCCTGATGTCTACAACACAGGCATTACCGCATGCTAGAGTTTGTTCTTACCCCATTATGCTCTGTCAGGCTTTTACTGCAGCTGTACTCAGGTCCTGCTTGCTGTCGAGGTCTTTGCCTACAGTTTTCCTTCACCTGTGTAATGCTCCTCAGTTACATTGTGGTCAGGTCTCACTATTAAAGAGACAATTCCACTTCTTTACCCCAGTGTGTTGTGCACTGCACATTGTTTTGAAGCATCTGAGAGGTTATGAGCAGCTAATGTTGCTGCATATACTTTAGAATTCATCCTGTCAGGTGTTACACCACCAACAAATGAGGGAATTAGATCCACTGGTAGCCATATGTACACATCAGTGGCACCAAGGCTAGTTTCATCAAGTCTCGAAACATAAGCAGTTCCTTCTCTTCTCATAATTCCAGTTCACATTTGTCTCATCCAGAAGAGAGTATTCCAGGATTGTTGTGGCTCTTCAGATACTTTTTGGTAAATGCACATCTAACCTTCCTGTTCGAGACTCTAAACAGGCAAGTCTACTATTCCAGTAACCATTCTGTATGTACTCTGGTTAAGTTCAACAATCCATAATCCATATGTACTTACAGTCTTTCTACACCACATAAAGCCATTATCAGATCTACAAAGCAAAAACTTGAGAGAAGTTTATAAATTTTCCAACACTTCCATGGTCTGGAGAAAGCATGTAATTAAAAAGCAAAGAAAGAAAAACAACAACAAAAAAGAACAAAAAACAAAACAAAACAAAAACAGTGTTTCATGTATTTTGAGCTAAACTGTGGTGCTTGGCTTACAAAGTAGACAGCCCCGAAGCTGCCATGTCCAATCTCGTGCAGGTCACAGAAGACATCCTCAGGGTCATCTTTGAAGAAGAGGTCAGCCAGCTCTGGGTCCTTCAGTGCTCCTTTCCGTGTGGATGACGGCATTATGGGCTGGACATGGGCTAGGTTCAAGGGACCATGCACTCATTCACACAACTACTACTGCTGCTACCGCCACCAGATGTCCACGACGGGCCCGGCATTGGCCAGCATGACCTGGAAAAAAGAAAGAGAAATGGCCAGGCAATATGCCAGTTACACTTTTTTTAATTATGGTCTTATTTTTAATTGGTCAGTATCTCACGAGGACAGTTGTAATTAGAAATAACCAGAAACATGAGGTTACTTATTCTGTAATCCCTCTTCGCTGATAACATAGCTGGCTGTCTAATTACAGGAATGCTCTTGAGCAAATCTACACTATGGTATATTACTAAATCATTGCATGGACAGACTCTTTGAGGTAAAGCAGCAGTAGGCCAGTAGTCATTCTCAGTGTACCTAATGCTGTTTGAATGTAGCAGCCCAAGGCACACAACCAGATAATGTCTACTAGCGTGTTGCCCGTGGGGATCCATGGGTTCTAGATTGGGTAGTGTTTATAAACTAGGTAGGTGACACTTTTCAAGGGTGGTAATAAATTATGCAAAGTTTCAATAATGATTCTAACTGAAAGTGTAGGAAATTAAAATGAGAAAGTTTTACTGCCATTTTGTGCCATGCTAAAGTAGCAGTTGAAGGGGATGGACCTGAAGTCCACATTTGTGTTCACCTAATTTGCCAAGAGACTGATGCATTTTTAAAGAAATTAAATGCACAGAGAAACAAGCAGACAAAATATGCTAAATACTTTCAAGTTGCCAGGGAATGATGGTGCTGAGAAAGTTAAAAAACTGAAGGACGCTTTGACCTCAACAGTCATTCATGAGTCAAATAAAAAATGCCACCAGAGCAAGCGATGAAGTCATCTTCAACCGCTTTTCCAGGTTCAGGTAGCAGGGGCAACAGCTCCAGCAGAGGACCCCAGACTTCCCTTTCCCATGCCACATTGACCACCTCTGACTGGTGGATCCCGAGGCGTTCCCAGGCCAGTGTGGAAATATAATCTCTCCACCTAGTCCTGGGTCTTCCCCGGGGTCTCCTCCCAGATGACCGTGCCTGGAACACCTCCCTAGTGAGGCGCACAGGAGGCATCCTTACCAGATGCCCGAACCACCTCAGCTGGCTCCTTTCAATGCAAAGGAGCAGTTACTCTACACCAAGCTCCCCACGGATGAACAAACTTCTCACCCTATCTCTAAGAGAGACACCAGCCACCATCCTGAGGAAGTCAATTTTTTTTGTGTGTACCAATCAATCAATCAATCAATCAATCAATTTTTTTATATAGCGCCAAATCACAACAAACAGTTGCCCCAAGGCGCTACCAGCGATCTAGTCCTTTCGGTCATGACCCAAACCTCATGACCATAGGTGAGAGTAGGAACAAACTGACCAGTAGATCGAGAGCTTCGCCTTTTGGGTCAGCTCCCTTTTCGTCACCAGTACGGCAGAGCGAATGCAATGCCGCCCCTGCTGCTCCAATTCTCCGGCCAATCTCACGCTCCATCGTCCCCTCACTCGTGAACAAGACCCTGAGGTACTTGAACTCCTTCACTTGGAGCAAGCCCATATTCCCTACTCGGAGTAGACAATCCATCGGTTTCCTGTTGAGAAACATGGCCTCAAATTTAGAGGTGCTGACCCTCATCCCAGCCACTTCACACTCGGCTGTGAACCAATCCAGGAGTGTTGGAGGTCACCGGCCGAAGAAGCCAATAGGACCATATCATCTGCAAAAAGCAGTGATGAGACCCCGAGCAAACCAAACCAGAAACCCTCCTCCTCCCGACTACGCCTCGATATCCTGTCCATAAATATCACAAACAGGACTGGTGACAAGGCACAGCCCTGGAATAACCTCCACCGGAAACTAGTCACACTTACTGCCGAGCACAGCTCTTGCTTTGCGAGTATAAAGATTGGATGGCCCTGAGAAGGGACCCCCTCACTCCATACTCGCGCAGCACCGCCCACATTATCTCCCGGGGTACCCGATCATACGCCTTCTCCAAGTCCACAAAACACATGTAGACTGGGTGGGCATACTCCCAGGCACCCTCCAGGATCCTTGTGAGAGTAAAGAGCTGGTCAGTTGTTCCACGACCAAGACAGAACCCGCATTGTTCCTCTTCAATCAGAGGCCGAACCCTCCTTTCCAGCACCCTAGAGTAGCCTTTACCAGGGAGGCTGAGTAGTGTGATGCCCCTGTAGTTGGCACATGCTCTCTGGTCCCCCTTTTTAAATATGGGGACCACCACCCCAGTTTGCCACTCCTTAGACCCTGTCCCAGACCTCAACACAATGTTGAAGAGACGTCTCAGCCAAGACGATCCTTCCACACACAGAGCCTTCAGCATTTCTGGACGGATCTCACCAACCCCCGGGGACTTGCGACTGCAGAGTTGTTTGACTACCTCAGTGACTTCCACCAGGGAAATTGATGAAAATCCTCCATCAGCTTCCAGCTCTGCCCCTACTATAGAGGGCGCTCTGGTCTGATGCAGGAGTTCCTCAAAGTGTTCCTTCCAGCACAGGATTATATCCTCAGTTGAGGTCAACAGAGTCCCATCCTTACTGTAGACAGCTTGGATGGTTCCCCGTTTTCCCATGTTTTTCGGTGCATACGCACAAACAACAGTCGGAGTCCTCCCGCCACCCGAAGACACAGGGAGGCGACCCTCTCGTCTACTGGAGTAAACGTAGCGGCGCTCAGCCGCGGGGCTCAGCCGCGGGGCTCAGCCGCGGGGCTCAGCCGCGGGGCTCAGCCGCGGGGCTCAGCCGCGGGGCTCAGCCGCGGGGCTCAGCCGCGGGGCTCAGCCGCGGGGCTCATGAGTATAACTGGTATCGCTCCACCTCCCACACAAGTGCTGTCTCCTTCCCCCACAGCAAGGTGACATTCCACACCCCCAGAGCTAGACCCTGCCGCCCGGGTCTGGTCTGTCGAGGCCCTCGACTTTCACTGCCACCCAAAGGACAGTGCACCCGACACCAGCGGTTCCCCCTGCGGGTGGTGAGCCCACAGAGTGGAGATGGAAGGTCCACATTGCCTTTTCGGGCTGTGCCCGACTGGGCTCCGTGGCAAGCCCAGCCACCAGGAGCTCGCTGACGGGCCCTACATCCAGGCCTGGCTCCAGATGAGGGCCCTGGGCTTCCTCCGGGCCAGGTCACATTTCCTCTATCTCGTTCTATCATGGTGTCTTGTGAACCATTCTTAGTCTGGCCGCTCGCCTGAGACAAATTTGCCATGGGATACCCTACCAGGAGCACAAAGGCTCCAGACAACACAGCTCTCAGGTTCATAGCAGCACACAAACCTCTCCACCATGATAAGGTGATGGTTCCCGGAGAGGAAGCTATGAAGTGATTATGTTAATTGTTAAACATGGCATATCTTTTATGCAGCATGAGCTCTAAGACTGTGATTATGATTGTGATGATGATGGAGAACATTTGCCATGAGAAGGAACAAAAATTTGATTAGCTTGCAACACTGGCATTGAGACCTAAAGACACTGACAAACATAAAGAAACAACTGGGGACAAGAAGTGAATTTTTATATTTTTAACTTCATATAAATGGATACACCGCACTCACGATTAAAAGGTGCCAAACAAACGAAAACCGTAAAAGAAAAAGAAAAATGTCTGCACACTTAAATCCTTTTGTACATTTAATAGCCAAGCTTTCGGTCGACAGACCTTCCTCAGGGCTCAGTCACAAATGGAACATACAACACACATATCAATTAAGACTCATTAGGTGTTCAGAGAGGAACAGATTCATATGTCTCTTAGTTCAGCCATTGATGACATGACACTACCAAGGAGTAAAGGAAGGTGTGCAACAACCATCAAATCTCTAAATGTAGTCTTCACTACATGCTTTTGGGACTTTGCAGATACTGAAAAGGACATATTGCTTGTTTTCCTCTCCCTTCTCCATGGACCCTGATCATGTCCCACATCAGCTGCAGCTGGCGCTCACTGAGCTGTGGTGTGAGAACGAGTGGGATCACATCAACAGCTCTCTCTTGTGAACTTTTAATAGCGGCTGGATAAAGGTAGGTTTGTAGACATGAGAACATTTGAAAACAGTGACCTTTTTTTGGCTTCACATGTTAGTGTGAGCAGAAATTCTGTTATATATGAACTTGAACAAGAAATGCTTGAGGTCCACACTAATTGACAACTTCTCTCAAACTACATCTCAGGACTACTTCTCTTACTAGTGTCAGTAAGTTACCAGTTTCTTGGTTGTCCAAAAATTATGTACTTCTTTCTGTATATTTTGAATCTGTAAGACAAAGATCAGTGAAATTAACATCAGTACATTTATGTCTAAATTACTCTTTCGATATATCACAAACTTTATCTTTAGCTTCTTCTAATGCAATACAGTGCCCTCCAAAGGTATTGGGCACCTTGGTATTTCACACATTTCAATTTGCTTATGCCATTTCAAATACAAAAAGTAAATGAGGCTTCTCTGTATAAAATCTTCTAAAATTATCTTCCACAAACTCAAAGCAAATCTCTACAACTTCATATAAATTAATTAAAAATATTAAAGCCAAGATGATGGGTTGCACAAGTAATGGGCCACTTTGGTATAATACCTGTAAATAATCTGTTTAATTGCCAGTTTTCTTTAGACAAGTCAGGGGATGGATACATTAACATGTCCAACTCACTGAATATGTCTTGAACTTTATTTACATCAGTTACTAAGAAATACAAACAGTATGGCACTCTATGGTAAATCTGTGTGGAACAGACAGTTCTCAAAAAGTGAGCGACTGTGCAAGAAGGAAAAGAGTGAGGAAAGCCACCAAGACAACCCAGAAGAAGTTACAATCATCTGTGACTGTGACTGAAGAAACTGTACATAGTGAAGTGGTTATAGAGAAGGATTTTCTTGCAAAGAATACCTGAAAGTTCAGATACAATTTGCCAGAATGTACATCTGAGATGCAAGCCTAATCCTTCTCTGCTCCACTTCATCATGATACTGTGTAACTGGCAATCCAAAATGCAAAATATGCACTATTTCTCCAATCAAAGTCACAGAAGCCTATAACTTCTGGGATGTCTGGGTACCTTGGTGGCTTTCCTCACTCTTTTCCTTCTTCCATAATCATTCAGCTTTTGAGAACTGTCTACTCCACACAGATTTACCGGAGTGCCATACTGTTCTGAAGAAAACTGGCAATAAAACTGATTATTTACATACACTGATTATTATACCAGAGGGGCCCATTGCTTATGCAACCCATCATCTTGGCATTTTTTAATTTTTAGTGAATTTATATCAAGTTTGTTTTTAAGGAAGATAACTTTAGAAAGTTTATTTTTGAGAAGCCTGATTTATTTTCTGTATTTGAAATGGTAAACAAATTAAAACATGTGAAATACCAAGGGGTTGAATACTTTGAGTGCACTGTATCAGCCACCATTAAGTGTTTAAAGTCAAAACCACAGTTTTATATATACACTGAAGGATGTCACGAAGTATGGTCTGTCAGTACAGGTGAATGTTAGCATGTGTATGATGTGTGTGTGCACCACCGAATGGTGTTTAAAGGAGCATGTTTTCTGCTGCTTCCTAGCCAGTGTTTTATTAACTTTGTCTCAGGTTTCTTCCATTTTATCATGGATTTGAAGTTTTTAAACAACTTGGTGCTTTCTTGCCTGTCACACAGACACATCTGTCTGTCTCTCTGTTTCTGTCTATCTGTTTCTGTCTCTCTCTCTGGAGTTAGAGTTGTCTGTGTTGAGACTGGGCATAGCATGACCTTTGTCACCATTTACACTACTCGGTTTCTGTTTTGAACATGACAAACACTCACCACACCCAGGCAAGTGCCAGCAACTGCGTAGTGTTGTGCTACACCCACCTCAAACAGCACGCTATCTGTGTGAGAGGGGTTTTACTTCCAGCAATATCCACATCATACTTTTGTGATGATAAACAGGTAGTGTCACAAGCAATGCACTGTAACATTGTAAAAATAAACAGATAACATAGTAAAAAAAAAAAAGATGATGATGATGTTAGCTCGATGTCTTGTCCTGCTGCCCATCCAAGTCAGCCACACTTGCTAAAGTAAACACACACACACACACACACACACACACACACACAGCTCAAACTGAATCACTGATGCATCATTTGCACTCCTGCATATTGTGTAACAGTTCAGTGCCCCCCCACACGCACACACACACGCAGAGGGCAGAATGTTTTGCATCACAAGGCTACAGCCAAGCTGTCAAGCATGTATGCATCTTGGACATCCTGCTCCAGTTAGCTTTGCTGCACATTCAACACTTTTTTCTCCCACCGACAATGAAATATCAGCCAGATGCAGTCTGCAAATCTGGCTCAAAGGGCCAGTCCCACACAGAGCAAGCTGACACACAGGCAGAGGCAGCACGACATGCAAACACCAGAGACAAGACATGAAGCATCAGCATCATCCTAATCCCCCTGCTCTTACAAAGATTCAAAGACATCACACCCAGTCTCAAAATATCGGCATAAAAGGCAAAGCCCTGGGCCCTGTGTTCAGCGGTGGCAGATGGATAATGGCAAGATGGCATTATATTAGGTTTGGGATCAGTGTCTGCAATGACAAACTCTCAATCCAACGCTTACATGTTGTTATAAAATACAGTTTTAAAGTGAACTGTATTTGTGTATTTGCATCCAATAAATGCAATTTATGTTTGACAATAAATGGCTCTACATTTATTAAAAAAAACTCTGCTCCCCAAACATATGTTGAATAGCTTGCTTTTTAAAAACCAAAAGTAGAAGGTGTACTCTGACAGTGCATATTTCAGTTACAGTAATAATTACCTCAGCCAACCGACAAAAAAGTTTATTAAAATGTTTTTATATTGTAAAATGTGCTGAGATTAAAACCAGATTTCTGACTCTCACCAACATATACAGACACTGGTCACATTTGTGTGTTTCGTCGTTACCGACAAAATACATGATGTGCAAAATCATGATGAGAGTTCTGGTTTCAGTTTCTGTCTACTGGTATACGTGTATTCACATTTTACATGCCAGTATTACAAGATCTTTAGCAGATAAAATTACACCAAGATTGCCAAAGCTTAGGGGACTGTCACCAAAACAAACTGCAACTTTAAAAACTTTTGTTCTGAGGATTTTTACCCATATTCTCAGGGAAACAACAAACAACTTTGAGTCAAGAGAATGGCATTACACCAGAACTCTTCTAATGATTTCACATGCATGTGCTGTGGTGACCAAGATACAGCACTATGGCTAACAGCAAAAAGCAGAAGTAAAAAATGAAAAGAATTGTATAAAGATTTTGGATCTAATCAGGATTTGCCTTAAAAGGAACCCCGACTATAAAATCAAATTTGTCAAAAAATTGAAACACTGACGTCTGCTATTATAATATATAGTTAGAAGTGCATAAACAAGTCTTGAATGATATAAAATTGCATTTATTTATCATGTATTTAAATACAACGCGGCTTCCATGTTTTTGCCTGCGCAATGCATTCTGGGGGTGATGACGTGGAAAGGTTTCTGAAATCTTTCATGCAAGCGAAAACAGTGTTAAAGCTAGTTCTTCTACCGAGATAAAATGCCACATTGCGCGGCTTTTGGATGCAATTTTCAGTCTAAGGGCAATAAAGAAAGCGAGGTAAGCCTTCACTGCTTTCTAAAAGAAAGAAAGTTAAAGAAAAACCTGCCCAGCTCTCCAGAATTTCTCTTATACTCACTGGGCTGGTAAGCATTGAAAGCCGAGATAGGCATGTCCCAACTTGTCCCCTGGCACTCCGAAACGGTGTTCCTTTGTCTCGCTCGATCAGCGAATCGGTCCTGACGCGCGAAGCCTCCGCGCGGCTTTCCATGACAAAATCTTGTTAAAAGTGAAACCTGCCGGAAAATGGCTGATGTCCAGCTCTTGTGATAAACCAGAGAAATTGCTCAGGACGGTCCCAGCTCCACACCGCCATCTGTTTAGAAATGATGTGATGTTTTCTGCCTCTCGATGGCGGCTCGGAGTGCGGCGCGCCGTGCGCCATTGTGGGGCGTCCTTAAAAGCTGTAGTAACAGTCCTTATTCTCTGTGAAGCCCGTAAAATTTTCACCAAAAGCCAGATAAATTTTTCGAATGATTTCCAGCTGCTGGTCTCTAACAGTTTCTGAAAAAATTCTGATGGAAAAAAAGCCCAAATCATTCCGCCATTTCCTGACAAGGAAAATCCGATGAGGGGGCTGGACCACTCCTCCCACAAGGCGTGCTCACAGGCGAATGACGCAACCGACAGGCGTGGAAAAACTCACGCATGTGCACGAAGGTTCAAGCTTGGCTGACGTAAAAACATATGAATCAAATCCATATGGTTTTTGAAAAAAATAATAAGGTCGGATACTTTTCTAATAGACCTCGTATCTGTCGCTGAGACAGATGATAACTGGAGTGCAGTTTTAAGCAAAAACGAGGTGATAATCAGTGATCCGTGGCTGATGCACAGAAATGATGCATGCGCAGTGAAGGCAAGGGAGACTGATTTTTTAGGAGGGACTGTTCGGTCGGTGACACCGGTTCTCCATAAACAAAATCCACTTGTTTGAGTTACTCTGTAGACAAACAAAATAACAAGAAGGTGGACTCAGACTCTATACAGCACAGAGTGGCCATCTGAATTACGCATGCAAACAGACAGAACAGCTTTTCAAAATTTTGTCTACCAGGCTCAACATATTGACAAAATTCAGTGTGATGTCACATTGCGAATGCATCAAATACCAGTGGCGGGCACAGTTCAGCTATCCGATAGCAGATAATTATCGAAGCAAATGCTTTTGTTTGCGGATTAGCTTTTCAGATAAGTTTTAAAACCATCATCGCACCATTTATCTTCCAATAAATTTAGTTCCGATAACTTTCAGTCCGATAACATTTTTTTGCTGGTAAAGTGAGCAAAGATTAACAGTCAAAAACATTTGTAAACCATAAAATCAAACATTTTAGTCTGTCTGTTGTATGTTTATTTATGGCAGACTGGCTGCCGCTTTCTGGTGACATCATCATTAAGCGCAAAACGTGATTGGCCGGTCGATGCAGGGAGCATTGTGGGTAGTGTAGTTCAGGTTCACTTTGGACATTACAGTGTTTCCGTCCCTTGGAAATTTGCTGCAAAACCCATCACACATTGTACAAAATGAATTATTTAAATATCTAAAGACACTAGATTACTCATCACATTTAAACAAATGACTATGGCTGCCAGGAGTTAAGGTTTTTAAAATCTCAGTCACCAGCCCGGTAGGTGGCAGTAAATGCATCTTAAGCTGGTGCCGTCCACCACTGAATCCAAAAGAAGTAGTCGTCCGCTTGACACAAACACAAAACGGACTAATTTTAACATTATTTTTATTTCTTTTATTCTTTGTGGCTGACGGTATCGCCAAGACTCGGTGGGAGAGAGGAGCTCTCACGGTGCATCTGTGTACAGACTGGGACGTTTCTTCACCTTTTTAACAGTTTTAGATCATCTCAGGATGATTATTTTTTCATATGAATCCCACTGAAATTAACAGGTAAGAATTTATATTTACTATGTGTCTTTTACTCTGCCAGTCAATGCATTAAAAATGCATGGACGTGTTTCGGTTGTTTAAGCCGCAGGGTTGAAAACGTGGGAAAAAAAGGGCAGCTTTTATCTTGTAAATGACGGTGTATCTAATACAGAGATAAACTGTGACTTCTAATACTGTGTTTTACTGCTTTTGAAAGATGATGACAATGTTTGGGGTTTTATTTTTTTATTCATTCATTTTTCGTGCGTTCTTGTGTATTTGTGACTCTTGAATTTACCCAGCAACCCCTGTGGCGCTTAAAGTGAAACTGGTTTATCAGAAGCCGACAGTGGAATCTGATGTGCCTGCGTCCGAATCAATACTAACAGTTATCGGTTATCTGTAATAAAGATAAATTTGTTTTTAGCAGTTTATCGGTTTATCATCATAAAACATAACTTTTCAGTTATCTGATTAATGGTTATCGAAGCTAACTTTTTGGTTTGGGGTGCCCACCACTGTCAAATACACAGGAAAGGAAAAAAGCAAAAATCCATCCACTCATCCTTTTCTTCAAAGTGGACACACCTTGGACAGAATCATCAGGTAGCCAAATCTGCAAGTCCTTAGATCATGGGAGAAAAAATAAATACGTACTGCAGAGTTAAAAGGCACAGGTTAAACCAATTAAATTAATTTAATTAGCTTATAATGCGCCAAATCACAGCAAAAGCCGTCTCAAGGCGTCTTACATAAAACAAGTCAACATAAAATTGATTAAATAATTAAAAATGAATAAAAATAATTCAAATACATAAATAAAAACAGAAGTAAATAAAACAAAAATAAAAACTATCCATAAGAAAGAGAATAAAAATAGGTTTTGAGTCTTGACTTAAAAATGTCCACGGACTCAGACTGCCTCACGGTCGCAGGAAGACTGTTCCACAGGGTGGGTGCACGATACGAAAAGGCTCTTTGACCTGCTGACTTCTTCTTCACCCTGGGAACACAGAGAAGTCCCACATCCTGTGACCGCAAAGCCCGGGCCGGCACGTAGAGTTCCACCAGATCAGCCAGATAAGATGGCGCCAGTCCATGAACAACCTTATAAGTCAATAGCAAAACCTTAAAATCTGCTCTCACAGAGACAGGGAGCCAGTGCAAAGATGCCAAAATGGGTGTGATATGTTCAGACCTTCTGCTACGTGTCAGAAGTCTGGTGGCAGCGTTCTGAACCAGCTGAAGACCCCTAATGCTGGACTGTGGTAACCCTGAAAATAGAACATTACAATAATCTAGTCTAGAAGAAACAAAAGCATGAATCAGGGTCTCAGCATCAGCCATGGACAGGATGGGGCGGATCCTATATTTCTCAGATGGAAAAAAGCAGTACTAGTAACATCCCTGATGTGGAGGTCAAAAGACAACGTGGGATCAAAAATTATCCAAAGGTTCCTCATTTTGTCCGTATGATGTATGACACACGAACCCAGGCTGAGCGCCAGCTGGTCAAACTGATGCCGATGTCTCGCTGGACCAAGAACCATCATTTCAGTCTCATCAAAGTTTAAAAGTAGGAAGTTACTAGACATCCAACTTCTCACTGATAGAAGACAGTCCTCCAGGGATTTTATGGGAGTGAGATTTCCCGCAGTTATCGGCATGTACAACTGAGTATCATCAGCATAACAATGAAAGGCAATCCCAAAACTCCGCAGTATACGCCCACGGGGTGCCACATACAGGGAGAAAAGCAAGGGGCCTAAAACAGATCCCTGTGGAACCAAGCCTGTGAAACCAAGCCAAGGACCTTCTTACAGTGAGGCAGCAGCAACTAGCACACGGCTCTAGCATGCTCTGATCGCAATCCATCTCAAAATTGAATCAACCCTGCCAGGACCCAAAGAATCTCTTGAAAACATTTAATTAAAATTCACCCTCTACTTTGAGTTATTGTGCACACAGACAGATGGAATCACATAATGTCCACCCCACAGTTAATTGATAGAAGTAATATTAAAGCTTACAATTTTCTTATACATTTTTTTTTTGTTTCAGCTGTACCTATTTGGTCAGGGTTGTCACCACAGCCCTGGGCCTGGTTTCATAAAGCAGTCTAATCTTTTAGTCTACTAAACTTAGTCAATTAAGGTTAGTCGCCCAACATTAGCCAACAAACATTAGCCAACAAGCACTTTGTGCAATGACCAACATCAAAAGATTACTTGGCCAAGTGAATTTAGCTGACTAATCAAGATTAGACTGCTTTATGAAACTGGGCCCTGGTATAGATCCACATATTGATTTGGCATACTTGATGCTAGATGTCCTTCCTGACAATTTCAGATGTACAGATTAAAGAAACTGATATGCCTGTTTTCAGTGGTGAGATGAAACTGGAGTATCTTTAAGCAACCCACACAAAGGGGAACATGCAACATTACACAAACAGGAACCAATACCGTATTGGTGGCCTTGAACTCAGGACCTTTTTGCTGTAAGGCAAGAGTGCTAACCACTCCACCACTGTACTGCCCTTTACAAATAAGATAGCCCTTAAAAGAAAGGTCTGTCGTTGTGAGGCAGGTTGGATGTGCTGCCAAATTCTCTGAAACGCATTTGGAGATGGCTTATGATAGAGAAATGAACATTCAATTCACGGGCAACAGCTCTGGTGGACATTCCTGCAGCCAGCATGCCACTTGCATGCTCTCTCAAAAATTTGCGACATCTGTGGCATTGTGCTGTGTGATAAAACTGAACATTTTAGAGTAGCCTTTTATTGTGGCCAGCCTAAGGCACACCTGTGCAATAATCATGCTGTCTAATCAGCATCTTGATAAGCCACACCTGTGAGGTGGGATGGATCAACTCCGCAAAGGAGAAAGGCTCACTAACACAGTTTTAGGCAGATTTGTGAACAATATTTGAGAGAAATAAATCTTTTGTGTATACAGAAAAAGTTTTAGATCATTGAATTCACCTCATGAAAAACAGGAGCAAAAACAAAAGTACTGCATTTATATTTTTGTTCAGTGTATATATAGTAAATAATTAGGCATATTTTATGAATATAAAAACAACATATTTCTGCGATATATTTCTGTAAGTGCTACATAGTTACCTGGCTACTTTATACACCATTATACCAATGAGTGTTATTAAAAGGAATACCAACAACATTCCAACATGTTAGTCCTGAAAAATAACTTTTTATTTTATTCATTTACTAATTACATTTTTTGGGGAGAAAATTAAGCTATGGAATACTAGCATTACACACTATACAATTATAGACTTTTGATGAGGTGAACTCCATCCTGACCAGGTCCGCATAATCACGGGTACACCGAAATTAAAAGTCTATAACTGTTTTATTATATGGTAAAAAAGAAAAATGGGAGTTTGTCAAACATAATAAAACTGAAAAATCAATCTCAAGTTTCAGATCTTTATTATTACTGTCAAACTGCACCAGCAGGTCCAAAATAGTTCATGAGCACAATCTCTAAAGCCCCTTTTCACACCGGGGCTGCCTGGAGCTTCCTTTGGTGTCATGACGACGCAGGAATGTCTGTGTCAGGTGCGCGCAGCAGGGGGCAGAGAGGAGGTGAGAACGCAGCCTGCAGGTTCTCTGCACAGAGGAATCATAGTGCAGTTTGGCTGCAGACAGACTGTGCTGAGCTGCAGGTCTGCGCTCTGAGTTCTGTTATATTTAATCTTTTTTACTTTGACCGCGAGCTGCGCGTGCGAGCTGCGCGTGTGAGCTGCGCGTGCGAGCTGCGCGTGCGAGCTGCGCGTGCGAGATGCGCGTGCGAGATGCGCGTGCGAGATGCGCGTGCGAGATGCGCGTGCGAGTGAACAAACCGTCTGTGAGTGGAGATGTCTGGAGTTATACTTTATGTGGACATGTTCTGTCAATCAGTCTGTGAGTAGGACTTTTATGGACTGTATTTAAACACATTTGTGAGAGAAGACCGAGGAGCAGCTGCAGCCAGCAGCGTTTTTTTTCTGTGCCCTTAGTTTTTACTGCATTGTGTACACGGCGTCGTCATGATGATGCACGACGCAACTCGAAGCAGGCCAAAGTAGGCGTTGTATCTCGTTATCTGATTGGTCGTTATCGATAGAAGGTGTCGCTCGATTGGCTAGCAGTACGCTGCACGCGAGGTGTACTCGGCTCCACCAGCGGTCAACTCGGCATGTGGTACAGCTCAGAAAGTGGTAAATGGGCCTATCAGAAGTTGCCAAAATGACGTACCATATAATAATTCTATTTACAACACTTGACAGTTCAAGTAAATTTTGTAGTTTGAGTTTGAGGGCTTCCTGTGATTAGCAGGGCATGCATAGGATTAATGGAGTAAGTGAGTGAGCAAGAGAGTTAGTTCACAAAACCTGCGGAAGTAACTGCAAAAACCACTGCTGCTTATGTGTAATGTTTTTATTCTGTGCATCTTTTTCTATCTATTTACCTACAAAATGAACACACATGGGTCCATATACAAGTATATTTATTAGGTGAAAGCATGTGCATGTGTCTCCTAGTTGCATCAGCCTAGTCTTTCACCACTCCTGCTTGAACTTCCAGAAAGCTGTTGAAATAAAGTCGTCAAAGCCACCACACTCATCCCCCTCCCCACCAAAACAATAGCCACCACATGAGCAGATGGTACACAGCACACATGTGCTGTGTGATTCTCTTAGTTACACTTTAAGACACAAGTAATGATCAAATCCAACAATGAGTAAGAAGTTTTAAGAAAAATGGTTTGACACCAGAGAGCAATAGACATAGACCATGTGACAGGTTTCAAAGTGAACTGAAGAGACAATCATAGAACGATGAGTGAAAGATTAAAATGGAGCATGTTAATACCAAAATCACGTGATTACTCTGGAGACTCTGCACACCTCCCATACAATCTTTCCTCCCAATTTCTCTCTCTTCAAAATGTGTGAAGTGATGCAATGTGGCAACAACAGGTTGTAATAGGGGTGGACTGGTAAAGCTGTTACTAGTCTGGCAAAGCCCAGTGTTTGGATAAATCTGAGTGTGTCTGTGCACGTGTTACTATGAAGGGCAAAGTGCTGCAAAAGAGCTGATTAAGCAAATGGCTTAAACAGTTGGTGTGCGTGTTTGTTGTTTGTACACCTCAATAATGCAGAGTCTATGACAATATTTATGTGCCAGTCTAAAGCGCATATGTACAGTTAAAGAAATTGATTGTACTTCCATAAGTGCACTTGTGTACATCAATGCAGGTGTTTAACAGCAAGTGTGGGCAATGACACAGGACAGGTGTGTCAAACAAGTTGTATTTGTCATAAATCATACGTTGAATCAGGTTTAAATTTAAAATGTGTAGCATACAATTATGAAACCTGGAATTTTACTAAAACAAACCATTTTCAAAATACTATGCAAGTGTTATGTACTGAAACTGCTGATAATGTAGCTGTGGTTTTCAGTACTTTTATGGCAATTTTACAAATTCTGACACATTTAAGAAAACTGATGCAAGGCATGGACCAAAACCTTCTTCAGGGAATGGAGCCAGCAAAATTCTGACGTATGGTCAATGTTCTAAACCTAAAAGGCACTTTGACACTATATTCGCTGAAGGATTTCACAAATTACTGTCAATACAAATCATCATTTTCACAGCCAGTTTTGTTTAGACAAGTGAGGTAAAGCATACACGAATATCTTAAAGTGACTGAATATGTCTTAGACTTAATTTACATCATTCATTAAGAAACTGCATGATAAGTGTGTCTGGTGCAGACAGTTCTCAAAAACAAGTCATCATGAAAGAAGATTTGGTAGGAAAGCCACCAAGACACCCAAGACAACTGTGAGTTATAAACTTCTGTGTCTGTGAATGGAGAAATTCTGTGTAGAGAAACTGATTTGACAGTCACAGCTTGATGGTGGAGTGAAAGAAAAATTTCACACAACAAAACAAATCTAAGCTCAAGTCTCCCATGTGCCCTCTGGCAAACTGCATTTCATGTCTTATTTGAAAGAAAATCCTTTCAGAAGATCAACACTAAGAGCTTGGCTTTCCGTGACTTACTGGACTTGGCCATCAGAAGTCTATGGGTACACAGAGAAAGTGCATGTGATGATGCACCCATGTTTGCAGGAGAATTAAGGTGTAAATCTTTTAGGTGTTGGTGTGTCCTGTCATAGTATATGGTTGTGAAACTTGGATGAGAAACTTGGACGTTAATCGGTGACCAAAAGTGAAGACTGGATGCGTTGGTCATCTGTCCCTTCCTAAGGTCTATAGGTACCACTGGAAAGACTGTGTCAAGCAATCCGTTACCTCCTAAGACTGAAATGAGGAGTATCACTTGTGTTGTGAAAGTGGTTTTCATTAAGCACCCAAAACAGTTGTTTAGTGTGGTGGATGCTGCATTGCCAGAGCACATGGTCCCAAACATGACCTGACTGTGATGCAACTGAAATTCAAGATACATTGAGATTCGGAAATGTTCATTAGGGTGGTTCAAAAAAATAAAAGTTGGAAATTCATTACTCTCACCCCTTCATTTTATGATGCTTTGGGAAAAAAGAAAACCTGCCAAATATTTTTGTCATACATTAATATTTAGAGGTAGCACATCATAGCTGAAGGTTGTAAATATATCAATTATCGCTGCCCGAGTGCCCGTGCAATAGGTTATCCATTATCCAGTATCTAATCACATCACTTATAAAGAGGATAGAAGTTAACCACCTGAGTGTAACTAAAGTATAATTTTATATTCAATTTAAAACTATACCTGGGTTTAAATATTTCTCACAAACAACATACTTTCAAAAATGTTATTTTAGGCTACAAGCTGAAAATTTTGCTTCAATTCACAGCTTCTTTTCTTTCAGATCTTTGGTGATGGTGAATCTAACATGAGATAAATGTAAAAAGAGACACTGGCTGACTTAACATGCTTAACCATTAACTGGAAACTTCAGTAAAACATGTCAGCTACTAGAAGTAGAACATTTGTATACCTTATTGGTTCCACCGACTGAAATAAAGGGAAACAAACTGCCCTCAAATGGGCAAATACTCAATGTATTTTTCTTCAAACACACTGATTTGAAGAAAACTGTCCATGATGCTGCTGTGACCTCTATAGACATGGCAATTCCTTTTTTGGAGAGAGCTAGAATCCCACTGAGGGCAAAGCAGCATCTGATCACAAAGTTAGAAAAGGTGTTCCGAAAATGGAAAACATTGAAAAAGACCAAGAATCGCAATACAGACAAGCAGAAGAAAGATGAAACAGTGTTTTGTGAATCTTTGGAGGACTTGTTTGACATGGCACATCAGGATGTCCTAACAATGATAACGTTTGAAGATGACAGTTCCTACTTGCTCAGCGAGAGAAAGGTAGAGGATGCATGACAGGCATAGATAAAATACAAACTGCCAAAGAACAAAGAGCAGAAAAAGGACAGCTGCAGAAGCAAAATACAAAGAGAAACTGGAGGAGCCTGGACCATCTAATGTCTCACTACCTGACACTGTCTCCAGCCAGAGTGAAGAGAACACAGAAAGTCCAGATGAAGAATTTGTTATGCCAGTGCCACAAAAAGCCAGTAAAATTAAAGCTGTTGTAACACCAGGACTTGCAGCAGCATTGGATAGGACCAAAACAACAGACAGAAGTGCCACCTATATTCTGACTGAAACGGCAGCAAGTCTTGGTCATGATGCAAGCAACTTAAATATCATTATCATGTAAAGGATGTTCTCTTATGTTACACAGCTGTATAATTGGTTCTTGTGTTGATTCATACATTTTTGAATATTAAGTACTGCAAGGCATAAAGAATATTATTGTTTGGAGCTAGATCAAAATATATGTGGAAATATATAAAGCATAGACTTATTTAAATTTATCAATAATGAAACAGTATTTCATCAATAAAATGAAAATGCAATGTTTGATTGTTACAAAATCTTTGCTACCCCAGTATGTAGGTATTGTAGGAGCATGATACATGTACGAGAAAAACTGCATCTCACAATTCATGTTTTAGTGTTAAGTATTTTATGGGATATGAAAAGATTTGATTTTCCAATGTATTGCCATAATTTCTGTCCTGACATATCAATATTAAACTGACAGAAATAATTTGGAAATATCTGGAAATGACCATACTATATGACAAAGTTATTGCGAGCAAAATCTTTAAGGGCTGTGTGCTACCAGTAAAAATTATTAGAGTTTTATGAAATTGTACATGATGTGTTTTTATGTTACGTACAACAAATTTAGAGGGTGAGACTTGAAGTTTTTTGAAAAAAATTTTTTGACCATTTTTATGGACCACCCTAATGTTCATGCACCCGTCTCCTGACCAGTCTAAAGACAGATGGCTCTAAGAGTGAGGACTTAATCCTTACATTTAGAATTATGCTGATCTGTGGGAAGCACAGTGGCTTTGTAGTTGGCATTGCTGCCGCACAGCTACAAGGTCCCAGGTTCGCATCGGACCTGGTCCTTTATGTATGGTGTTTGCATATCATCCCAATGTTTGAGTGTGTTCCCTCTAGGTGTTCCAGGTTTTTCCTACTTCTAAAGACATGCAGTTCGATGAATTGGTGACTTTAAATTGACTGCAGGTGTGGGTGAACCCCACCACTGTCAATGAAGGCTAGAATAGGTAAAGCCCCCGTAACTTTTAAATGGACTAAATGGGATCAAAAAATGGATGGATGGGTGTTAGTTTGTTCAGTTACCTAAGACCTCTGAAAACAGAAGGACTGTGCATAAAAATGGCTGTAATTCCTTCGGGGTTAATGCAATGTACCCCTTCGTCCCAATAAGAGTTAAAAGTCTCCACTACAAACATACCTGAATGTTTCTCTATTGTGATCAACACACACACCACCCACTGACCAAACACTATAAATACATGGTCAACAAAATGCACTTGAGCCAATTCATTTGTTCCATAGAAAAACATCTAAATCCCTGGGCAAAAAACAAACAAACAAACAAAGCATTAGCAGCATCTTCATACTTTGAGTGTACTCTACCAATAACATAAAATGAAACCAAAATTAACCATTTCTTAAACTTCTTGAAACACATATACAGTAACATGAATATGGTACACAGCCTCAACTCAACATGTATTCAAATGAAACTAGCAGTAACACAAACAAATCAAAAACACCCTTTCACCACCCCATAGCCTGGAGCCCCTGTCTGTGTGGCTATGATTAATTGATGAACTAACATATTGTTGCAGGACCAAATCCATTAAGCTAGCAAAAAGTTACACAACACACTGCAACACAGCAAAATGGGACACTGCTTTTAAATGCAACATACATTGGCATACAAAATTTAGGAACGATTGTGCTCTGAACCCTTTTTTTGCCATAAAAAAAAAAATCTTTTGACAAGATATAAATGAAATAAAAATATTAAAGCCAAAACAATGGCTCTGATATGTCATACAATGGCTTTGATACAAGCATGCTTTCTTTCCAGATAAGCAATGACATGAGCACTTGCAACACATGAGCACTTGCAAGTCACTGTATATGTCAGACTTCACATTACCTTCAATCATTAGGAAATACAAACAGTGTGGTACTGTATAGCAAATCTTTCAGGAGTAGAAATTAAATAAACAAAACAAAAACAAAACTGAGTGTCCATGCAAGGAGGACACTAGTGAGGGAAGCCACCAAGACACCCATGGCAACTTCGAAGGAGTTAGAGTTGTCTGTGTTGAGACTGGGCATAGTGTGAGCTTTGTCACCATGGAAGAAAGAAGAACTTTGTTCCATGAAAACATAAAATCTAGGCTCCGGTCTCCCATTTACCTCTGGCCTTTGCCAACTGTGCTAGACAAATCAACAGTCCATTTCTTCTGAGAAACTATCACTTCTGATAAGTTAACTCCTAAATAAATATAACTACATTTCAGCAAGGCTAAATAATTGAGAAACTGTAACAAGTTAACAAGGAGTGCAGTGCAGATACAAACTTTGCTAGCAATAGCCACAACAGGGAGCATGCACCACTAGTTAAGCAGCTACACTGTCAGCAAACGCCTTGGTTCTGAAAAGTTGAAAAGTCAGACTTATGGTGAATTGTAAAAAAAAAAACTGAGACAAGGCACTTTGCAGGAACATTTACAGCTCTTTAGGAAGGTGAAGTAGGTTGATCAAGTAGAGCCCCTCTCACACAGAAGGCCTGTGCATGGTGTGTTAGTGACAATTGGTGGCGTACCATACTCGTCGCACACATACCTAGACACGTTGCAAATACCGGTGACTGCCGGTGTGTGTGTGTGGTGTTCAGTGGTATTTAAGGTATTGTACCATTTTCTGCTTCCTAATCAGCGTTTTATCAACTCTGGTTTCATTTCTGAGTTTCTGAACAACCTGGTGCTTTCCTGTACGTGTCACAGATGTCTGTATGTAGCGAGTTAGTGGGGCTAAAAAAATAAATAAATAAAATTAAAAAAAAGGGGGGGGGGGGGGGCAAACATGCAATGAGTGAAGCTGAGTGGCAAAATTGAGTATCCCTTCTGTCCCATACCTCCCCAGCTATTTAAAAATTTGCCCAGTTTCTCTCTGTGAGCCTTTTCTTTGTTTTTACAGAAACTGGTTTTAAAAATAAAACAAACTAAAAAACAGGGCTTTGATGAAGAGCTACAACTAATCTTTTACATGCCCTGTCCCAGGTTTGCTTGTGTTCAACCTAAACTCTTACAAGGAAGCAAGTTGTGTATTAAGTACATACATGCTTGGGGAGCATATGCATATTCTAATATACACAGACAGAATGTGTGCATCATTATGCCTGTGAGTGTGTGCAAGTATCCATGTGTGTCAGTGTGTGCAGCCAAAGGCTTTAGAGGCTTACTAGCCCCCTTCCCAGCTTTACACAGGAACAGGAATTAGACTGTGGGAAGTTTTACTGTGATTCAAATCACCAGCTCTACTCGCAAGCAGGGAAAGATGAAGAAGAAATAAAGACGAGTAAACCAACACAACCGTAGGTTCAGATGCACTGTGAGGGCAATGCACATCTCTGTGTAAGCAACAGAAGTACAGTAAGAATGATGTAATAATGAAGTTTCCTAAATTCTTATCTGGCCATTACAGAGACAGCAGGCTTTCAGCTTAGAAGCAGTGCGTATCTGAGTGTACACAGATGTATGGCATGGGTAAGGGAGAAAGGCTGAATCACACACATAATGCCACAAAACACAAAATTCACTATATGTCAGCAAACCCACCCTAACAAACAGTTAATGACTGCAAGTAAAAATCCACATTACAACAAAGAAAACATTTAGATCAAGCTCATTATGGATATTATAAAGGCTTGTTTAAAAATGCAGAAATCCATGCTATATGGAAATCACAAGCCATTATGTCTAACAAACAGTGATGTATCAAGGTTAAGCGAGTAAACAAATTTACTGTATTTTTAAAACTAAGTCACACTTTAGTTTTTTAAAAACTCATTTGGCTGCTGGTGCAACTTATATTTCAAAGTAATACAGGCATATTAAAAAATACAGCTTTATTATCTGCAGTCATAAGATGTCACTGTCTACATGTGATAAGCTGCTCTTGCATTTGATCTGAATCAGGCATTGACTGATTCAGACTCCAGAGCAGAAGAGGCAGTAATGCACCATTAAGCTGGATGCCAACCACCATAAAAAAAAGAACAAGACAAAAGAAAAAGAAGATCAGCATCTTAATTAGGAAGTGCTGTGTCCGACTGAATCAGTGACATTAATAAACCATGCTCTCAAACTGAAACACTACACTTAAATGAAAAATGAACTAAAAAGTAAATAACTTCATTCGCTCTTGAAGAAAGACAAAGAAGAGCCTTCATACTACTTGGCGCTCCACTTTAGGGCTGAAATGATTAGTCGAGTAACCGGAATAATTTGATTACAAAAAATGTTCGAGGCAAATTCTGTGCTTCAAAGCTTCATTTAATGTTGCAGTACAGATGCCAGGCCCGTGTGTGGTGCTGTAACGCCCCCAGAAAAACAAACAGAGGAAGACTACAGGATGCACTTAAGCTGTGTAACAGCTAAGCAAATTAGCACAATAGCTACAGCTTTCCAACGCGATACACAGAGTAAAATAAAGCCTTTTAAGAGAAAGATGGTCCACACTGATAATCTGAAATAGCTCACTGCATGTTTAAAGCGACGCAGTGTGTTTGTCTGTTTTTAAAAAAACACTTTCGTCCGCTGTGTGAGGGGATCTGAGCACTCCCCTCACATCTGGAAGAATTCCACTCTTTCTTCTGTGTTTAGCTTAGAGTCTTTTGCTTTTTAAATTTTGCTTTTTGGTCAACACACAACGCTTCACAAACACGGTAACTCAAATAAAATAAAATAATAAAAAACCTGACGGCGAGGCTTGCATGTTCAACCTCCAGCTGAAATGCATTGGCTGAATTGCAGAGAAAGAGGGATTAAAAAAAATTCACACAGGGACCCAATCCACCAACCTTAAAAAACTTAAAATTGTTACATTTTATAAGCTGGGGAAAACAAAAAAACCACATCCCATCGCCATTTCAGCAAAATGTCAAGACTTTGGCTGAGCTCCTGACACCGGAAAAGATCCAAAACTTGTAAAGATGTGAAAAAATAAGTAACTACCCAGCAAATCAGAAAGGGAAACAGTAAATTTGACAATCTCCATGATGACGCAGTGACACTGTGCCATTGCTTAGAGAGAGCCCTGGACTGTTGATGTTGTTTAAAAACGCAAAAGTACTTTTTAACCGATTACTCGATTAATCGCCAGAATAATTGACAGAATACTTGATTACTAAAATAATCGATAGCTGCAGCCCTACTCCACTTGTTTGTACTTTGTGAAACAGCAATGAGAGGAATGTCTAGTCTAAGGTAGGATTAAGTACAGTGGTCCCTCGTTTACGTTCTAAAAATAAACCGCGATAAGCGAAATCTGCTTATTTTTTTAATTATTATAGATGTTTAAGGCTGTAAAACCCCTCACTATACACTTTATACACTTTTCTCAAACAGGCATTAACATTTTCTCACTTTTCTCTCTTGTGTAAACACTGTTTTTTTCTTCTGGGTGAGAAGATTATAAACAGACACACGCAGAACACAATGCGTGTGCTCTCCCTTCACTCACTACCTCCGGGGGTACGGATGCGGACCCGCAAACAATCCAAGTCCTCTCTCGGTGGCCACGGAGCTCTGCATCTGCGGTCAACATCTGGATCAAAACAGCGAGCGCAGTCTCTGGACCTCTTGCCAGATTTGGCGCAGCTCCGCACAGCAGACAGGAGGGCGGTGTGAGTGGCCCGCTGCTGCGTTTACCGAGCCCGCAGAAAGCGCATCGGAGGCAGTGAGAGCAATCGCGGTGATGCCGACCGGTGCCGCGACCGGCCCGCCTGATAAGGACGCAGAACACAATGCGCTGTTAAAAAAAAAAGCACGCAAAACTGCACAAAAAAGTCAGCGAAACTGCGAGGCTGCGAAAGGTGAACCGCGCTATAGCGAGGGACCACTGTATAGTGTTTTAAAAAACGTATAATCAATTAAAAAGTTTAATTACAGTTAGTGATGTAAATGTGCATATGTCAGCTTCCTGACATTTTCGTCTGTTCAGTGGTGACAAGAAGCACTTTACTCTCGAGTTCTTTGTGCCTCATTGAATAACAGTCTCTTAGTAGCATGGTATTGTACAGTTCGGAACAGTTAAGTCTGGTTTGGCTTGCATTTCCACCACCAGCAGTACCTTTTGTTTGGTAGGCGGACCATAGTAGACGTCGACATGCACATCATCAAGAGCACATATACCCCCAATCTCAATTCTCTATTGTACCCTTTCCCCTTGGCCCTACCCCTACCCCTATGCCTACCCCTTTAAAACAAGGGGTAAGGCAAAGGGGTATGCCTCTTGCCCTATGAATTGAGACACCCCTCTGCCTTAGGAGAAAGAAAAAAAAAAAACTGCCCGTGTCAAACTGCCGTCTTCACAGTTTGTTAACATGGCAACCGAAATGCAACTTGTTGCAGTAGCCTGTTAGCTCTTTTTATTTTCTCACCTTTCTGCGTAAATGCAAAGCAATAGAAGTCGCAGATTTCTTCGACGCATCGCAATCATGTCATGTTAATTTAATTAATTTGTCATTTATAATAATAATAATTAATAGTATTAATAATGAATTAATTAGTAATTTATTAATGTTAATACTAATTAATCATTAGTAATTAATATTTGATTAATCATTAATTGATTGATTAGTAATTAATTAATTAGTAATTAAAATAAATAAACATTTGAAATATATCAGTTTGTGTGCAATGAATGTATACAAGTTTCACTTTTTGAATGGAATTACTTAAATAAATCAACTTTTTCATGATATTCTAATTATATGACCAGCACCTGTATGTATGTTATGGGCTGCATCTAGTTCTGTTAATCTTATATTTCTTTTTCAAATTCTCCCTTTTTTTTTTGCATCCAGCCCTATTTCCTTTAGAAATTTCTTTGACAAATAATAGCAGTCTATTAGGACGTCAGGTTATGTGTTACACATATACATGTGTGTACGAGGTCTGTCCAAAAAGTAACGGACCTTTTTATTTTTTTCAAAAACTATATGGATTTGAATCATGTGTGACTGCATCAGCCAAGCTTGAACCTTCGTGCGCATGCGTGAGTTTTTTCACGCCTGTCGGTTGCGTCATTTGCCTGTGGGCAGGCTTTGAGTGAGCACTGGTCCACCCCCTCGTCGGATTTTTATTGTCAGGGAAATGGCAGAGCGACTGCCGCTTTGCTCCATGAAATTTTTTTCAGAAACTGTTAGAGACAGCCAGTTGGAAACCATTCAAAAGATTCAGATGGCTTTCGATGAAGATTCTGTCAGCGTCACACGGATTAAGGAGTGTTAAAACCTTTTTAAAAATGGCCCACAGCGGCGGAGGGCGCGCGGCGCACCGAGCGGCCATCGACAGATCATCAGACCAGATCATTTCCAAACTGAACGCTGTGTTGATCCGTGACATCGTGTGACTACCACAGAAATGGCAAGAGAGCTGGACATAGCACTTTTGCGGCACATTCCACTGTTACAGGAGATTTTGTAATGAAAGACGTGCAGAGGATTTCGCTCGTCGGCACGGAGCCGGTCATGGCGCGCAACAAAAAAAACACCTCCGTGTTGGAAGTCTCACAGGACATGTTGTGGCATGTCCAGCTGTTACACAATTTCTCGGATACTCACTCGACTGAAAAGCCATCGAAAGCCGACTGAATCTTCCGAATGGTCTCCAACACAGAGGTGTTTTTTTTGTTGTGCGCCATGAGCGGCTCTGTCCCGACGCACGAAATCCTCTGCACGTCTTTCATTACAAAATCTCCTGTTAACAGTGGAATGTGGCTAGCTGTCTTTTGGTAAACTCCAGGTGGGCTACCATGTGCCATTTACTAAAGAGTGGCTTCCGTCTGGCCACGCTACCATACAGGCCTGACTGGTGGATTGCTGCAGCAATGGTTGTCCTTCTCCAAAGTTCTCCTCTTTCCACAGAGGAATGCTGAAGCTCTGACAGAGTGGCCACTGGGTTCTTGGTCACCTCCCTGACTTAGGGCCTTCTCCCCTGATCGCTCATTTTAGATGGGTGGCCATTTCCAGGAGGAGTCCTGGTGGATCTGAACTTCCATTTAAAGATGATGGAAGCCCCTGTTCTCATTGGGACCTTCAAAGCAGCAGAAATGTTTCTGTACCCTTCCCCAGATTTGAGCCTCGAGACAATCCTGTCTCAGAGGTCTACAGACAACTCTTTTGACTTCATGCTTGGTTTGGCTCTGACATGCACTGTCAACTGTGGGACCTTATATGTAGACAGGTGTGTGCCTTTCCAAATCATGTCCAATCAACTGAATTTACCCCAGGTGGACTCCAATTAAGCTGTAGCAAGATCTCAACGATGATCAGTAGAAACAGGATGTACTTGAGCTCAATTTTGAGCTTCATGGCAAAGGCTGTGAATACATATGTACATGTAGTTCCTTAATTTGATTACTTATTTTTAAATAAATTTGCAAAAATCTCAAAAACTTTTTTTTTCACACTGGCAATTATGTGGTATTGTGTGTAGAATTTTGACCCCCCCCCCCCCCCCCCCCCCCAAAAAAAAAAAAATTAAAGTGCATTAACCACTTGGCCACCACCCCTGCACTGTACATACACAATTTATTTATATATATTACACACACACACACGTTATATTTCACTTTACAAACAAACTTGAGGGTGAGCAATTATAAATTGATGGAAATTCATTTGTGGACAGAGCTATTGCAACCCTGCATACAGAGACCAGATTGCACATTACAGTGGTCCCAGTAGCCCATACTCCTACAGCAGCCCCCACAGCACACCTCGAGGGACGTACACCTTTTGAAAGTCCACAAAACACATGTAGAGTGGTTGGTCATACTCCCAAGCCCCTTCTAATATCCTTGCGAGGGTAAAGAACGGGTCCACAGTTCCACAACCAGGACAGAACTGGCATTGCTCCTTTGCAATGTGAAGAATCTGAATGTGCCACCATAACCCGGACCCAGATGAGAAAATAAATGAATGAAACAGTCATTTCAACATACTACTGACAATGACTGCATAAAGATCTAAAGAGAAATTCATACATGCCTGAACAGACGTATACACAGCTTCCAAAAGCCATGGGAAATGCAAGAACATGTTCACCTTGTAAACTCAGCTTTACCAACTCAGCATGACCAAGTGAGTAAGTGATTATGTACAGCACAAACAACAAGGCAGCTACCTCAAGCTTACATGTGGCCTCTGCTAGATGTTTTTATGCCAACACTAAAGGGAACTTTGAATCATACACCAATGTCTTTACTACAGAGAGTGCGAAATAGTGTGAAATGCACAGTTAACATTTATGAAACAAGTGGCTTCAGACAGTTTGTTCACTGGATAAAATCATCTATATAACTCGTCAGACATTTTGCTTATTCAGCTGTGTGCTGAAAATTGCAATAAGGAGGAAGTTGTGGGACAATAAATAAAATGATGAAAAACAAGTACTATGGAAATTCGTGAAGCAGTGATTATCAACAAGTAATGCCCCTGTCATACCTTAACAATTAATCCAGCGTATGCTGACAGTCCCATTTCCACCGAGTAGTTTGGGTCAGTACTGCACGGTGTAGAGCGGGTCAAATTGGTTAAGTCTGGCTTGGTTTGCATTTCTACCGCCGGCAAGAACCCTCTTATTTGGCAGGTGGAACACTTAAATATTGACAAGCACATCACCAGCATGCGTACAGTGTCGCGCAGCATCTCCACACGGAGGCACAACAGAGTTATTTTAACATTATTTTATTTCTCTTTTGTCTTGGTGGATCATGGAATTTATTCTCATTGCGTGCAGACTGCTGATGAGTCGACTGATGACTGTGGTAAACGGTGCCGTGAATGAATAAAGCACTGTGACTCTTAAAAATTTTAAGCGCAGGTTGCAGCCTGATCAGTCTTTCCGCCACCCCCAGATCGGTCCCTCCATCTGACTGATCACACAGGGGACCAATCAGTCAAATGGATTGACAGATCAGACCGCACTGGAGGACTGATCAGACCTGGTATTCTCAAGCTGACAAGCACACCTGGAGCAGAAAACCACAGAGGGACTGGCTTTTAAACACTGGTTCCAGCCACAACAGGAAACTAAAGTATTTTCCGATGCCGTTTTCCAAAATCAGGATGCTTTATGTGGACATGTTTTCATCAGGATGCGATGGTGAATCCGACTGAAATGAACATGTATGATTTAGACTTTGTTTACTCCGTGTGTAAAGGGTTTTAATATTTCTAACAGTCTGAACTGTTCACACGAGGACTGCAGCTTTGAGTTGTTCAGCCAATCAATGGAAGTATTTCAAGTTATGAGTAAATTACAAGAAACCCATGTCAACAAACACGTAACCTATCAACAACTTATGTCCCGTGTGTGTGAAAATACTTTCGTTCCTTGTTGCAGCTGAACTAGCATTTTAAAAGAAGTCCCCCAATTGTGTCTGCTCCTGGTGTTTCTCAGCCTAAACCAAAGAACGCCGGCACTTTGTGCTACAACAAGAAAATTAACTTATTTTAAAAGTGGAAAGAGTCACAGTGCCTCATTCATTCCTGTCAACGTTTTCCACAAACATCAGTCGAATCTTCAGCAGTATGCAGGGAACAAAAATAAATCCCATGATCCACAAAGGCAAAAACAAAAAAACAAAGAACAAGAAAAAAAACAAACAAAGATGCTTGTCAATATTTACGTGCTCTGCCTGCCAAAAAAAAAAAAAGGGTTCTGCCGGCGGTGGAAAAGCAAACCAAACCAGACTTAACTGTTCCAACCAGTACCACACTGTGCAGTACTGACCCGAACCACTCAATGGAATCAGGGCTGTCCGCATACACTGGCTAAATCATCATGGTGTGACAGGGCCCAAAGTGAAGCAACTGCAGGTATTTCACCTGCTGGGATAAAAACAAATGGAAAAAAAAACAATAGTCAGATTACTAAAATGGTTACCAAGTACAATTGTGGAAAATCCAACAAGCGCTATTTTGAGAACTGAATCAGGCTAAAAGAATTTCAAAGAAATAAAAACAAAATGTAAATCAAAAATCTTTCAGTTTCCATGTGTAAACCTACCTGTAGGAAATATATGAAAGGAAAAATCAGGCTAGCCTCTCTTTCTCTGTCCCTCTCCTGCTCTTCTGTGGCCCCCAGTGTCTTCAGTTGAAGACTAGAAGTGACTTTCTGCCAACTTGCATCATGACTAGCATAATACTGTGCCTGAGGTAAAGACAAAAGAAAGGTGACAAAACACAAATCAAATTAAAGCTGGTCGTAAATATGAAAAAAAAAAAAATCTACAGAGTAGTCAATATGCTCCAGTGTTAAAACTGCTACATGGGCCTGTTGCCAAGAAAGTACAACAAACATAGTAATTACTATTTTACAATCATTAATAAATTGTACTTGTTATGAAGTCAAGCCATTTGTTGCATACAGTTAAAACGTCTGGCTGAAATGCGATATATGGTGAGTTTTACGTGTGCCATAGGTAGACATGGGTCTTTCAATAACTATTTTATGACACTGAATTTTGAGCCAAACATACAAAAGGGTTCCCCCACCTCAAAACAGGCCACTGACAGGCTGTGCTAGCATTTTCACTGCAATTTCTACATTTTATTATGTAATACTAGGCCAGATATTCTAATAAATAAGTAAATAATTCATGACATATGCAGCACATAACATGCAGGCAAAGACAAGAGTGTTGTTATTACAACACAAACTGAGCCAAAGCTCTCAGACTACCTCGCCATAATAATAATCTATTATAATAGTGAAGTGGCCTCTGTGTGCATGTGTATCTATGGCTTCGATCACACAAAAACCAGGAAGAGCTGACATTTGCCATTTGGTATACTTATGTGTTTTGGGTCAAGGATGAAAGCTGTGAAAACAGAAAGTTGATAGGACAAATATTTTTGGAGAAATTAGCAATTCAGCTAACCAGTAAATAATGGACACTGTGCTGCAATGCACCATGGGAGTTTGTGGTTTTGAGGTTTAAATGTTATTGTGGTTCATATTTGTTTAAGTGTTAGTGTTATTAATTTATTATGGTTTTGTAGTTCAACTGGTTTAGTCAGTTTAGTTAAGTGTTACATTGCTCTTACCATCAGTAACTTAAGTCTCATGTTGGTACCATGAGTGAAATGTGTACTGGTTTCAATGTTATCTACCACCATCTTTTTTTTTGTCAAATTAAAAGCACCTGCTTACACCAGCTGTGCATGTGTGTGCACAACTTTGATCCCAGACAAACTGTGGACAGCTGACATTTGCTGTTTGGTATGCTTATGTATTTTGGTTCAAGGGTGAACACTACAAAAACCAAAGGTTGATAGGAACAACATTTTTGGAGAAGCTATGGATAGTAGCTAACAATGCTGAACAATGGATCTTGCTAACTACTTTCTTGATTCACATGCCATTCCAGCAAAGGGTGATAAGTCATGTTTATATTAAAAGTGTGAGTGTGGTGAGTGGTTCTATTTAGTAAGTTCAATTTAAGTACATAATACAATTGTAAATATGTTAACAATACATGGATTACACAACAAAGTGGTACATTTAAAAATCAAATGACACAATGGAAGTTAAAATAAAATAAGTATGTATATGATAAGAACCTAAACAATTCATTAATACATTAAAACAGTAAATTAACATTAAAAATACATAATTAACAGGAAATAGGAGGGCTGAGTTCCTCTTCTAAAAACAATTGAGGTCTAAGGTTCTAAAAACAAACATTCTGGAATCACACACCATACCAACGCATTACACAAACTTTGCTTAATTTATTACCACCAGGGGTCGAAATACATTTTTTTAACCTACTTGCACTGGTGCTAGTAACAAAAAACATACCTGCACCAAACAAAAGTTACTTGCACAACCAAATGTCAGTCTTATATCAACCTTAAAACTCCTCCTCTGATGTGTCAGACTCTTCCTCTCTGGGGAGAGTTTGAGGGGAGAACAGCAGCAGCGGCAGAGAGGTTTTTTTTTTTATGTGTGCGTGCGAACTAACAGACCATGAAGATAATTTTATTAACTACACAGATGTATAATAAAACAAATGGTGACTGGTTTATAACAATGATGACAGAGTTTGAGGGGAGAGAGAGAGCAAGGAACCGCAGCGGCAGCCAGTTTTTTTTTTTTCTTTTCTTTGTTTACATGTGCGCACGCAAACGGGACAGGAGGTCCTCAAACTGGAGCTCCTGCAGCAAATAATGAAACTCCCCAAATTGGGAACGTCTCATGAGGATGTTGTGAACCCAGGGATGACGCCGCTGGCGACGTCTGTCAGCTTTCCACAACAAATACAGCACAGCAACTCGCTCCGTGTGTGACAGTCATAAAATGCAGGGAAGACGAAGACAACACACTGGAAATTGTTTTTCTTATTTATTCCTTTATTGGTTCATTCTACTGGTGCTTATAGTTGATAAAACCTGGATAAAGTTACTTGCACCAGTGCTAGTGCAGTATAGTGCGGACGGGTCTGCGCATCGGGACGCAGCCGGCGCGGTGTGGGGGCACGGGAAAAACACCTCCGTGTTGATAACCATTTGTAAAATCCAGGCGGCTTTTGATGGCTTTCAGTGGAGTGAGTATATGAGAAATTGTTTAACTGCTGGACATGTTCCAACTTGTCCTTAAGGCTTCCAACGGAGGTGTTTTTCCTGTGGCGGAGCGTCGCAGCGGCTGTGAGCCGACGCTGCAATCCGTCTGCACGTCTTTCATTAAAAAAATCTCCTTTAACAGTGGAATATCCAGATAAAATGCTGAAACCGACTTCTTCTGAAACTTCTCTGTTCTCTCACGACGTCCTGGATCAATAGAGCCTGAAATGTGGAGGTTTTCAGCTTGAAACAGGCTGACGACAGCGCCTGAGCTGCGCGACGTCTCGCACCGTGGGAAGTCCTTAAAGCGACAGTATCACCTCAAAATCTCTCATCAGCCGTTAAAATTTTCACCGAAAACCAGCTTAATTTTTCGAACCGTGTCCACTTCGATGTGCCTCACAGGTTTAGAAAAAACTTTGATCAAACAAAGCGCCAGTCTCTCAGCAACTTCTCAGACAAGGGAACTCCGACGAGGGGCTGGACGACTCCTCCCACAAGGAGTGCTCACAGGCGAATGATGTCACCGACAGGCGTGGAAAAACTCACGCATGCGCACAAGGGTTCAAGCATGTCTGACGTAAAAACATATGAATGAAATCCATATAGTTTTTGAAAAAAATATAAGGACCTATACTTTATTGACAGACCTCGTACGTGCATGAACTAGCACATGCACATACTAATTCAACCCCTGACCACCCATGGAAAATGTCAGCTATCTATTTTATAAACACTACCCAATGTAGAGCCTGTGGATCTGCACGGACAACACGCTAGTAACAATAATAATAATTGCAGATGGTACAACGATTCAACAGACAATGTACACTCAACAAAAATATAACGCAACACTTTTGGTTTTGCTCCCATTTTGTATGAGATGAACTCAAAGATCTAAAACTTTTTCCACATACACAATATCACCATTTCCCTCAAATATTGTTCACAAACCAGTCTAAATCTGTGATAGTGAGCACTTCTCCTTTGCTGAGATAATTCATCCCATCTCACAGGTGTGCCATATCAAGATGCTGATTAGACACCATGATTAGTGCACAGGTGTGCCTTAGACTGCCCACAATAAAAGGCCACTCTGAAAGGTGCAGTTTTATCACACAGCACAATGCCACAGATGTCGCAAGATTTGAGGGAGCATGCAATTGGCATGCTGACAGCAGGAATGTCAACCAGAGCTGTTGCTTGTGTATTAAATGTTCATTTCTCTACCATAAGCCATCTCCAAAGGCGTTTCAGAGAATTTGGCAGTACATCCAACCAGCCTCACAACCGCAGACCACGTGTAACCACACCAGCCCAGGACCTCCACATCCAGCATGTTCACCTCCAAGATCGTCTGAGACCAGCCACTCGGACAGCTGCTGAAACAACGCTCTGGACCGGCATATACGACAGCGTGTACCAGTTCCTGCCAATATCCAGCAACTTCGCACAGCCATTGAAGAGGAGTGGACCAACATTCCACAGGCCACAATTGACAACCTGATCAACTCTATGCGAAGGAGATGTGTTGCACTGCATGAGGCAAATGGTGGACACACCAGATACTGACCCGTATCCCCCCCCCAATAAAACAAAACTGCACCTTTCAGAGTGGCGTTTTATTGTGGACAGTCTAAGGCACACCTGTGCACTAATCATGGTGTCTAATCAGCATCTTGATATGGCACACCTGTGAGGTGGGATGGATTATCTCAGCAAAGGAGAAGTGCTCACTATCACAGATTTAGACTGGTTTGTGAACAATATTTGAGGGAAATGGTGATATTGTGCATGTGAAAAAAGTTTTAGATCTTTGAGTTCATCTCATACAAAATGGGAGCAAAACCAAAAGTGTTGCGTTTATATTTTTGTTGAGTGTACATAGATTTAAAATCCTTAATTATATCATCACATCAGTGCTAGGAGTGCAGAATCTACAGCACTGATGCATTCTTTCTTCATCTTTAGTAATGATGCACATTTCCTTTACAACAAAAATGTTCGTAAAATACAATGTTCATCCCAGTTCACACAGCTGTAAATGGACATCTGTCTTGGCTGGAGAAGTAACCTGTAATGAACTCTGTCAAGAGAATCATGACTTAAAGGAGCAGAAAAGTCAGTGACAAATGGGTTTGTTTGAGAATTTCAGAAACTATTGATAACGACCATCTCTGGAGTTGACGAGAGAGAGAGAGAGAGAGGAATGCCGTTTATAGGGATCAGCCATTTCCACACATCTAGTGCTTTGAATTTCTCAGCAGCTATGACAGATCCCAAAAGTATTTTCTTAATCTTTTTTTTTTCTGAATCTTGAGTGTTAAAGACATTAATTATCTGACAGGAACAGCCTTTAGGAGCAGAATGTGCTCATCACACAGAACGTGGTCGACAAACTTTATTCCTGCCCTCGTTTATGGCTCAGTTGCCTTTCAGGCAATTAAGCACCATATCTTCCAGACTATATCTTGTGCAGTGTATGAGTTGGACCAAAAATGCTTCGTTAACAGGATAAAAAAAATTAATTTTAAAGAACAACAACAAAACATACAAGTCATACTGGTCTATAAGAGACATTTATTTTTGAAATGTGGTGCTACTCCTTCAGGCAACAAGCAGCAAAATTAATTTAAGGAAGCAGAAGCTAACGGGATGAGAGACAAAGAACTCCAGAGTGAACTACTTCTCATCACCAGTGAACAAAAACGTCTGTTCAACGCTAAACATTTTTCCACATTTACCTCACTAAATGTAATAAAATGTTTTACAACTCCTACAATTTTTAAAAGATCAGAGTTACCCTCGCCTTGTGAGATGTACGAGGTCTATCAGAAAAGTATCCTACCTTTTTATTTTTTAAAAAAACTATATGGATTTGAATGACGTGCGATTACACCAATCATGCTTGAACCCTCGTGCGCATGTGTGAGTTTTTTCACGCATGTCGGTGACGTCATTTCCCTGTGGGCAGGCCTTGAGTGAGATGTGGTCCCGCCCTCTCGGCTGAATTCCTTTGTTTCACACGCTGCTCGAGACGGTGCGTTGCTTTATCAACATTTTTTTTGGACCTGTGAGGAATATCCGAGTGGACACTATTCAAGAAATTAAGCTGGTTTTCGGTGAAAAGTTTAACGGCTGATGAGAGATTATGGGGTGTTTCTGTCGGTGTAAGGATTTCCCACGGTGCGGGACGTCGCGCAGCGTTTCCAGGCGCTGTCGTCGGCCTGTTTCGACCTGAAAACATTCTAATTTAAGACTTAATTCACCCAGGACGTCGTGAGAGAACAGAGAAGATTCAGAAGAGGCCGGCATGAGGACTTTATGCTGACATTCCACTGTTTAAGGCCATTTTTTAATGAAAGACGTGCGCGCAAATTCGCCGAGTCGTTTCCGTGACGACTCGGCGAATCTGTGTGCGCCGCGACAGGAAAAACACCTCCGTGTTGAAAAAAATGTGTAAAATTCAGGCGGCTTTTGATGGCTTTCAACAAGTGAGTAACTGAGAAATTGTTTAACAGCTTGGGCATGTTCCAACTTGCTCGTTAAGGTTTCCAACGGAGGTGTTTTTCCTGTCGCGACCCCCCGCGGTCGGGTCCGGCCCAACATGCGACTCTGCTCGCACGTTCTTTCATTACAAAATGTCCGTTAACAATGGAATGTCCGCATAAACTCCTCATGCCGACTTCTTCTGAAAGTTCTCTGTTCTCTGACGACTTCCTGGGTCAACAGAGCCTGAAATGTGGAAGTTTTAAACTTGAAACGGCGAGGCGCTGCCGCCTCGAAGCACAGATCGCCGTCAGGCACCGTGGGCCATCCTTAAAGTGACACTACCAGACCAAAATCGCTCATCAGCCATTAAAATTTTTACCGTAAACCAGCTGAATTTATCGAATGGTGTCCACTCAGTTGTGCCTTACAGTTTTGAAAAAATTTGATCAAACAAAGCAGCAGTCTCTGAGCCATTCCTAAACAATGAAAAAAATCGATGAGAGGGTGGGCCACTCCTCACTCAGAGACTGCCCACAGGCGAATGACGTAACCGATAGGCGTGAAAAAAAACTCTCGCATGCCCAGGAGGGTTCAAGCATGTCTGATGTAATCACAAGTGATTCAAATCCATATGGTTTTGGAAAAAAATAATAAGGTCGGATACTTTTCTAATAGACCTCGTACAGGTGGAGTGATCAAGGTGAGCTCTCTTTCCTTTACAGGGATGGACAAGTCCTTTCTTCCAGTTTCTTGGAATGACACCAGCCTCCCAAATGGAAGGAAATGCGCAACTCTAGCCCTCACCTGTATCTATACATACATATCATCTAACACAAAATTCAATATATACAGCTTTTAAAAGAGTTATTTTCAGAAATTTGGGGCCCCCACTCACAATCTAAGCCAATTAATACTATGCATGCCATGCTAATTCCACAGAACAATCAAATAAATAATGTGCAGTGCAGTGGCTTGTGGTAAGTATTCTTCCCACACAGTGAGAAGGACTCAGGTTCACTTCAGACCCAGTGTTTTCTGTGCAGAATTTGCGTGCTCTCCCCATGCTTGCATGGGTTCCCCCCAGGGTGCCCTGGCCTCCTCGCTCTCCTATAGGCGTGCAGGTTAGGTGAATTGGTAACCCTAAATTCACCATAAGTGTGACTGAAAGTGTGAATGCATTTCTGTCTATATATGGTATGCTGGCCCTGCAATTCACTGGCGGACAGTCCAGAGTGGACCCAGTATCTCACCCAATGACTGCTCGGATATGATCCAGCTCCCCCGTGACCCTTAACTAGATTAAGCGGATTCAGAAAATGAACTAAATTTTTTCAACACTTTTTCTGTGCCCAGATTACCTCTAAATTTGCTACACAGCTTCACCTCAACCCCAGTCAATAGCTCTTTCTCCGACGATAATAGAATCACGTAAGCTTCAAGAACTGTTTTTATTTTACTTCATTTTTCTTACTGGCTTGTAACATACAGGGTTGGAAAGCCTGATGTCTATTTCAGAATGGAGTGGTAACAAAAAAAGTGAATCAAATCAAGACATTCTCTTTGATGTTAAACATCATCTCTCAATCTCAATGTGTTCAGGGGATAATACACCTCTCTGCAAACACCACATGCTTTTTCACAATTACTTCCACACACACTGTCACATCAACAGCACAACTTCATCTTACACAAACACACACACATGCGCACACCAAATCTGAGAAACCTATTCTAACAGCACAGCATTGTCAGTTATGAACTGTATTTTAATTGTGAGAAGCAGGTGACAGCATCCACAAGATTACCACTGAATAGAGTTTCAATTATACAAATATGTAATTTACATTCCCAACACACAATGAAGCCATTTGTTGTCCACAAACATCCCAACCACAGAGAAGTATAGTAGATCCATTGCTGACCACAAACACAAATGTGACCCTCACTGGTGAGACACTTAGTAGTTCAAACAATCGAGAGAGTTGTCTTTATTCAATCTCATCCATTTGATATCAGTTTTTCATTGTAGTCTCAAAATTTATTGGCATTTCCCCTTTTTCTTTTTAATTGTGGTAAAGCAACAGATTGCGGGCAGAATAACCACTCAACAATAAAAGAATAGAAGATAGCAGAATGAGAGGAGGATAAAACATATGGTGTATCCTCAGCATCGGAATGATTTATAACAAAAACTGATGCTTCTATGAGCCTCTGGGAGAGTTGTGGCTGGACCTCTCTAGTAGCTCTGTTAACCCCCCAAAACATGATTCAGCTGCAAACCGTGAATTGCAAAATGTGAATACCTCCCAAAAGTTGAACACACATCTCACAAAATGTGAATTTCTTCATGATTTGGTGTATGTGCTTGGCTGAGGGGCCACAAGTGCGAAGCTACCATCTGTGAGATTATGACTATGCACCTCTCACTTTCATTGCACCATGGAGCTTCGTGCCACCTCTCGACTCTCACGTTAGCGTGTGAACAATCGCTTGGTGAATTCTGCTTCATGATGATAGAGGGACTCGACATCAAAGGATCAAAAAGTGACGTTGCTATGAACGCTTGGACACCACAGGCCAGTTATCCCTGTGGTAGCTTTTCTGATATTTTTTATTTATTTATTTTTTGTTGTTTGCAATATTGCTGCTCTGGGTGTCTGAATTGCCCCTTGGGGACAAAAGTTGTTTCTGTCCCTGAGTTTGCCTTAGGACACTTGCATTACCGTTTGACAGGTGTACTGCTCCAGTCGAATGCCCCACTTGCCACATTCCCTGGAGCGGGTCACGCACACAGCGGGACTGAGCACTTCACACCAGAAGTGAGAGCCCGCTCAGGGCTCACCTCCCCACCTCACCGGGTGTAGTGCCCCCCCAACAACAAAACAGAGGTTAAGCAGAGTAGGTCCTGATTAGTACTTGGCTGGGAGACCATAGGGGATGTGTGCTTTTCTTCGGGTAGAACTGGAGTTGTATCAGGAAGAGCATCCGGTGTAAAACCTGTGCCAAATCCCAAAAAGGGGGCAAATGAAAGATGAGCAACAAAGAAGACAACTTGGTCATGTGCTACTTTTGAACTGAAATAATCTCAATTTAACATGTGAAACATCATAAAACCAGATGACTTTTGACATGAACATAAGACTGCTTGGAATACCTAAAACCTCTTTGCCAAAGTTACAGTCACAACAGATTTTATTACTCCTGCTAAGGAAGCATTCAACTATTTAATTTTCCTTCATGGATAACTTCACATGGTACGCTGACACCTTTGACTGAAATCCATGAAGCAGTTTAGAAGGAGTTGCAGTAACAAGATCCATGGACAGACAGGCAAACATATTTACATACCTCCACCCCCAATTTTTGTTTGTGGGGGATTAAAAAATAAAATTATAAGAATTAATTTTGATGTTAAAACTGCTTTTCACTGTTAGCAATGAGAGGTAATCATGAACTAATGTTCACTTGTTGGCTGTCACATCCCTGACAATAATTCTCACCACTTAGGAGGGTATTCTATGGAAGTTAGACTTACGTCTGTGTATGCTGAAACAATGTAAAAGCTCACTAAAGTTGAAAAGATAAAAGGTGAGCCGACAATGTCATTATCTGCCCACTACTATATTATGCTATTGAACAGTGTTTATTTTTCTTTTAATACTGTGGTGTCATCACACTGATCTATAAGAGTATACAACGTGACTGTGCCCTGTTCAGCAGCAGCTACACCTGCTTAATGGAACCAAAGTCGATTTGTTTCAATGCCACTGTGACGCTCTAGCATCGCTAGTTAGCTTGCTAGCGTCTCTGTCAGGTGATTTACAAGACGTAAATCACTTACAAGACTCTATCTCTGAGGTGATTTACAAGACGTAAATCACCTCAGAGATAGAGTCTTGTAAGTGATTTACAAGACGTAAATCACTTACAAGACTATCTCTGAGGTGATTTACAAGACGTAAATCACCTCAGAGATAGAGTCTTGTAAGTGATTTACAAGACGCAAATCACTTACAAGACTATCTCTGAGGTGATTTACAAGACGTAAATCACCTCAGATATTATCTAGTAACAAATTTTTTTTTGGAAATTTAAAATGGTTGAGACAAAATGGCAAACAGATTTCTACAGAAATACCCCCACATAATCCTCTTCAGCCCAGGCAAAATTATAATCTTTTTTACACATTTTACAAACTTCATGTCTCGACAGTAGCAAGGCTCCCATTTTGACTTAAATTAAAATTCGTCGGTAATTCATGCAGATACAGTTTGTCCACAGTAGGTTCTGTGATGAATGATATGTGCACAACTTAATCATCGGTCTTATCAGACGATTTCACCATGCAGCAAAGTACAGAAGAGTTGGGAGGGAGAGGATTAATTACACCATGATATTTTTACCTTATACATACCATGTTTCCAAAATATTGGACAATCAGGTACTTAAGATCACAATATGACCCAAATCAAAAACTCATAACATTTATTGAAACTAAAACAGTTAATTGTACATTTCTATCATAGATTTTATTAAAGAATGCTCAGGCAGTAACATCAATTCTTCTTTTATTCATCTTGGCCCAGTTGTTGCAAGGCTGACTCAAAGCTGAATGTTTCTGCCTCATCTCCTTCAACAGAAATCATAAGGAGGTTGTCCAGGGTTTCTTCTTTTAGCCTGTTTTGGAATAGGGTCTTGACACTCTTCATAATGGAAAAGCCCCCTTCACAGTCTGAAAATATAAAGTACTTGAAACCTCGGCCTTAAGCCTGGTTCACACAACAGGATTTTAAAATTATCTTTAGGTTTTCAAAACCTGAGAGACCACACACGTGAAGATAAAAAAAAAATCATAGATCTAACAGTGTTGGTCGTACAGTGTGTGGTGTTCAGCCACACGGTAAGGACAACAACACCACACATGAACAGATTTCACACACGAATATTCCCAGCTCAGACAGGAAATCTCGCAAAATCTCTTGATATTAAACGTAACTTCAGACTAAACAAACGGAGATACTTTGTGGACTACTTAAAACAGAGGGGAAAAAAAACGATAGAAAAAGAAAACGAAAAGGCTTTCTTTAAAGGAGTGGTGACAGCTCGACCATCGGACTTTCTGGTAAGTCAGAACAGCTGTTTTGATTTTATTTTCCGCTCCATACATCCGTCACCTCGCTTTCTGATTGGCTGCATGTCACATTCAGCAGGATGCGTGCTCGTTTGTGGTCGGAGGATACCACACACACTGCGATATCGGACCAAAAAAATCCAACATGTTGAATATCCCCGATTTGCAATCGGAGCGCCCCTGACGTCCTTCCAAGCAGATCAGAGCACTGATCTAATCACCACACAAGGCAGGAATATCTGATAAGATTATCTTTAATGTCATCACGATTGTCGGGGCGTCCTTAAGATTGTCGGAAGGGGAAGATTGGGTCTGATATCAGCCTAATTATCCTGCCATGTGAACCAGGCCTTAGGCTGACAGTCTTATTACGGTGCATGTGTATTGAGGCACTACACGTAAACGCATTTAATAAGATTTGTTTCAAGATGCTAATCATGTCTACAATCTAAATTTCTTCAAGTCAACAGTATAAGAACACCAGGTATAATACCAGGGTGAATTAAAAAAAATGTATATGAAACTCAAAATACCTGCGGTAGAAATAGGAATTACAGCAATGGTCGAGGCCAGTATCAGCATTATGTATTGATGTACAGACATCACCTTTCTCACATGGTCAGGGAGTTAGCAAATTCCAACAGAAATTGAGAGTTGTCACTTATAAAATGAGCTACCAGTACCAGGACAATTTCATTGGTGAGGAGCTGGCAAATGGCATGTAGTCACAATCATGTTACTGTTGTTAGTCAAGTAAAGTTGGAAAGATATTCAAAGATTCAACCTTCCAGAATCAATAACGTCAAAGCAAATCACCGTTTTAAATCAAATGACACCTCTTTCCAAACATTGTAATACAGACAACTACAACCGATCAAAACCTTTTTTTCTTTTTTTTTCTTTTTTTTTTTTTAAACCTCAAGTACAACCAGAAAGAGTTCATTGTTGTGTGGTGTGAGTTTGGTTGCACTACAAGCAAGAAATAAAAAGTTAGATTTTCTTCAAATTTACTGGAAAAAAAAATTACATAAAAGTTTATTTTTCCCATCTAAGTGCTGTAGCACAACCAGAGGGAGTTGACTGATGTGTCATGCGAGTTTGGCTGCACTCCAAGATATAAATAAAAAGTTAGAAATTGTATTCAAAATTATTACAATAAAAAATCCCTGAAATTACATAATAGTATCTTTTTCCAATCTAAGTGCTGTAGTACAACCATAAGGAGCTCATTGATGTGTGTTTGGTGGCACTATAAACCATGAATGGGACGTTATTCAGTTTTTATCAAAGCATTTCCTTTTGCTGTGGAAATTTGTTGCCAGTCCCCGAGTTCCGGTCTCGCAGCTGGCTGCATATGAAGGTCAATGTAATTCACAAAGAATGGAGGACATCTCATTTTCTTTTTTTTGGGGGGGGGGGGGGGGTCTGTTGCAGTTTGTTGTCTGTATTACCATGTTTGGAAATGATTCTGGAATCTACTGTATCTTTCCAACTTTACTCGGCAGAGAGCCACAGCATTAGAAGGGACAATGTTTAATCAGTCAGTCCCACAACAACACATGGAGAATATTATTATTATTATTTTTAATTTTCATGATGGACAGTAACTTCAGTTTATAAACAATTAATGGTCCAGTCCACAGCAGTGGGTCCACAATCAACGTAGAGAAATGATCATTTTCCTGTTACACACCCTCAAAAACAACATAACGGTCCAACTGGATCGTAATTTTTTTTCAGGCAGCAGCATAACGGGCCGTTACTCTGTTATAACAGTAGTGAGAACTATGAAATACCAAAACACTTAATATGAAAGAGGTTTTTCCAACAATGTTCAATGGTACATCGGCTGATGTTCAGAGTTCTGGTATTCAACTTCTACTTTCCATTCCTTTTGTTGAGTGATGAAGTGTGATATGAATAATAAATCCTGAGTCACAAGTCAAGTTATGAGGTATATGCAAACCATTTGAACAGTAATGCATTGCATTTCTTCTCCATAGTAAAACACAAAGATTGTCCAAACTACTTATGAGAAAAGACAAACACAATAGCAAGCAGCCACTGCTAGTGGTCTCTGCGTAGCTCTAATATCTTTGCTCTTGACCAAAGATACTAGAGCTAAGCATAGCTGTGGAAACCACTACCCAGGCACAGTAGCTGTGGGAATAGAATATGGCACTGTGATTGGCCAGGCTTCTTTTCAGCAGGTGTGGACTTGCATGCAGCATAACTCGTCAATAATTTACTAAGCTTTTTTGGCGTACTTGTGATAAGTCAAACCAACGTACTTAGATGTCAAAATGCAGGCCTGGTATGGAAAATTCACCCATATTAGCAGCTCTGGATTTCACTGTTCTTTAATTACATTTCAAAAAGCAAAGTTATCTTTGTCTAAACTTTTGATTGTTAATCTGCAAAAAGATCTAATCCATGACTAAAACCATTATGCTATCCAAAGTGAATTCTGTCATCATTACATCTGTACTCATGATTAAGGTGGCCTCTTGATGATTCATGCTCTGCTTTAAATTTCACGTAAGTTTGAGAAACACTGCCAGTCTGAGTACAACAATCATGAAGCGATTTCCACAATATCCAAAATTCTCCCTGGATGAAAATAACCTAATCCAGTAAAACAGAAACTAAGCATTATATCCTGATTATCCTGCCAGGGTGGCATGGTGCAGATTTTTACAGCAGTGAGACATTTTCAAAGAGGAAAGAATATACACAGAAATATACTCGTTGCTCTAAAGTAGGATTTCGAGGCTTCAGGGCAGTTATCTCTCAGGAGCTTAGTGACACTACTGAGAGATGAACGTATACAACAAACACACAAAACAAAGAACCTTTCCTTCGAACCAAATCTGGGTGGGAAACAAATTGTGATGCTGTTAGAATGAGAAGGAAATACAAGGTACAGTATGAAAACTCATTACTGAGAATACAGTCACAAGGAAGACGGCATGCATGACAAAGATAAAATT